>NC_073306.1:115694871-115951209 GCF_027595985.1 Sorex araneus | reverse complement strand
CAAGGACACAGAGCTGCGAAGAGGGGCCAGACCTTCCTCCACACTTGGTGCTCACTCAGGCCTGTTGCCCGCCCGAGAGCAGAGTCGCCACCGAATTCTGCAGATCCAAGGCATGTTCGTGACACCATGAGAGTTCGTGGGCTCTCACGGGACTCTCACCGCACGAATTATTATTGACTAGTAGGGGATTTTGGATTTGGTAAACACTATGTGGGCTCAGGGAGGTGACATATACACTGCTCTTGATTTCTCAAGACCACGGTGATACGATTGGTATTAATGCCTAATTCCAACCAAGAGGCTTAGTGTTCTCATTACGGTTCACCATCGGTCATTGATAATCCCATTCATGCGATCTGTATTCCGGCAATTATTGTATTATGGTGATGAAAGCATTAGCAGGGATCTGTCATTTGGCTGTTCGTCATCTTTCCATATTCTACTGATAATTATGTGATATCTGGACTTCTGGGAAGGAACCTGATCTTGGCTAGAGCCCGGTTGGTGAATCGAAGGGGAACTGCGGACTTCAGTGCCAGAGAGGAGGGCGTGGAGGGACCCCTGCACTGCAGGCTTCTGAGAACAGCCACAAAGTCTTAGTTTCTGCAGAGGGCATGGGAAGGGGGCGTCCACACGGCAGCAGCCCAGCCCTGCACGGAGGGTAGTGTCAGACCCTCAGGGAGGAGTGCTTGGGGCCGAGGGAATGGCTGAAGGGACGGGAGCGCAGGCTTTGCCCAAGGAAGCCCCAGGCACCCTCCAAAACACAGGACCCACCCCCACCTCCCACCCCCCTCCACTCCTGGACGGGGCATTCACCTGGACACGATGGCCGGGCAGCTGGGGCTGTGCAGAAAGGCAGGGGAGCCCCTCCTGGCCGCTGAGTGGGCCTCCACCTCCTTCTTCCGGGCCTTGGGCTCTCCGGGGCCCTGGGCTGCAGCCGTAGTGGTGCTGGTTTGCTGAGGCAGGGCTGCCGGTTGCCCCGCACTGCCCTCCGCGGGCTCCCCCGTCGGGTCCGCTGGGCCCTTCAGGTCCTGGCTGCCCCCTGAGGGCTGGGCCAGCCCTGGGGCCCCTTCCTTCAGGCCAGGGGCTTGGGCATCTTTCTGCAGGGTATTTAGATCAGGTTCTTTCTTTGAGGGGCCAGACTCTTTCTTCGGTTCTGGGGGAGAAGAATCTTTCTTCGGTTCTGGGGGCCCAGATTTTTTCTTTAGCTCTGGGGGTTCAGATTCTTTCTTCGGTTCTGGCGGGGAAGGTTCTTTCTTTGGTTCTGGGGGGCCAGATTCTTCTTTCTTTGGTTCTGGGGGGCCAGATTCTTCTTTCTTTGATTCTGGGGGGCCAGATTCTTCTTTCTTTGGTTCTGGGAGGCCAGATTCTTTCTTTGGTTCTGGTGGGGAAGGTTTTTTCTTAGCTTCTGGGGGAGATGGTTCTTTCTTCAGTTCTGGAGGGCCAGATTCCTTCTTTGGTTCTGGAGGGCCAGATTCTTTCTTCAGTTCTGGGGGGCCAGATTCTTTCTTCGGTTCTGGGGGGCCAGATTCCTTCTTTGGTTCTGGGGGGCCAGATTCTTTCTTTGGTTCTGGGGGGCCAGATTCTTTATTTGGTTCTGGGGGGCCAGATTCTTTCTTCGGTTCTGGGGGGCAAGATTCTTTCTTCGGTTCTGGGGGGCCAGATTCTTTCTTTGGTTCTGGTGGGGAAGGTTTTTTCTTTGGTTCTGGGGGGCCAGATTCTTTCTTTGGTTCTGGGGGGCCAGATTCTTTCTTTGGTTCTGGTGGGGAAGGTTCTTTCTTTGGTTCTGGGGGGGGAGGTTCTTTCTTTGGTTCTGGGGGGGGAGGTTCTTTCTTTGGTTCTGGGGGGCCGGGTTCCTTCTCTGCAGTGGGGGTCTGTTCACCCCCTGTCCCTGCAGCAGGCTTGTCTGCAAACGGAGCGGAGAGGCTGGTAAGTACTGCCCTGCCCTCTGTCCTTCCCCGACAGCCTCCCCGCACCCGGCTGCAGCCCCAGGCGCATTAGAGAGCTTGTCGGGGAGCTGAGCTGAGCTGCCGCCTGTCCCCCCGCCAACCCGAGGCCCCGTTGCTGGTGGCCTTGCTGCCCCCAGCCCTGGTCCTGGGTTCGGTGCCACCCACCCAGGCATCACATTTCCCCATTTTCCCATCTCCCAAGGGGCACATTACGAGCAAGCCAGCTCAGCCCTACTAAGTGAGCTGCCTGACCCCGGGGTCCCCCGGGCACCCCGAAGCCTGGGGCACAGACTCCCACTGCAGGCTGCCCCACCACTCCCTTCCACGCTCCCCTCTCGGGCCGCTGCCCCAGCGTGGCACCTGCCGACCGGCTCTGGCCTCCCAGCTCCACCGCTCCGTGTGCCGCTGCCATGAGGGAGACGTGAGCGTCCGCTCCTCGAACCCGCTTCTCTTGAGCTGCAGAAAGCAGGGGAGGGGGGGTGCCAGGCTGTCTGGCCCGTGCCTGGAGCGATCGGGATCCTGGAGGCTGCGTGTCCACTGGCCGGCGGCTGCCTGGGCAGTGGTGGGGCCGTGGTGCGGAGGCGGGGATGAAGGATCTCTTACACCAGGGGCCGCGCAGCCACTGCCACCACCTGTCACTCTTGGCCCCCGTTCAGAGGACACGGCATTCTTCCCATGGAGCGAGGGGGTGGAGAACGGTGTTGCCACAGCAGGAGAGAAAAGGGAGGGGGCACCTGGGACTCTGGAGGGGGACAGCCTTCCCCCCCCATCACCCCGGTGCCAGCCCCTGCTACTGGCCCTGGCAAGGGGGAAGCGATTACCCCGGAGCTGTTCCTCAGCGTGCTTGTGGGCCAATTACCTTTTTTTTCTTTAGGGGGCAGGGGGCTGGGGTCACACTGGGCAGCTGCCCAGGGACTATTCCTGGTTCTGTGCTCGGGGGTCACTTCCGGTGGTGCTCACAGCAGCTTATGTAGTGCCGGGGATTTGGACCAGGGCTGGTTGCCTGCCTTATCTCCTGTGCTCTCTCTGGGCCAAACTTTTCTTTCAAAAAATGTCTTTGGTGGATAGGCTAGAGAACTAGGACAATGGGTAGGGTACACTTGCCTTGCATGCAGCTGACCCGGGTTCGATCCCCGGCCTCCCGAGCATTGCCAGAAGTAATTCCAGAGGGCAGAGCCAGGAGTAAGACCAAAACCAAAAATGCCATTTGCCGAGGGTCCTAGGGAGATGGAGGCTGCCACATGGCTGAGGGGACCAGGCCATCAGTGCTCCTGGGGCCCCTCCTTAGACCCCACCCATGACTCTCCAGTGGCCACCTAGAAGGGGGCGAGGGCCACTCACCAGGTGAGCTCTGGGGGTTCTAGCTGAGGAAGAGAAGACATCGGCACGATCCAGAGGGCCCACCCCCAGGGGTTGTGTCTCAGGCCCCAGTCCTCGGGTCTGCAAGTGTACTGGAGAGACTGAGGAAGCCCTGCGATGGCTGAGCTGAAGCAAATCCAGGTGGGGGAGCCAGGGGTGGGGCGGGCAGAGAGAGAGAACATACGCGCTCGGGTATGCGGGAGGCCTCCAGCCCCACTGGCTCCCCCAGGCATCACGCCGGGAGCAGCCCCTGACCAGCACCTTCACCCAAAGCTCAGGCTGGCATCTGCCTGTTCATGTTTTAATTTAAACCAGGCACGGCCACCAAAGAAACCAAATGAACAAAAAGCTAGGCTTAGCACTGAATCTAGGGGCTGGGGCGATAGCACAGCGGGTAGGGCATTTGTCTTGCACGGGGCCGACCTGGGTTCGATTCCCAGCATCCCACATGGTCCCCCAAGCACCGCCAGGAGTAACCCCTGTGCATCGCTGGGTGTGACCCAAAAAGAAAAAAAAAACTGAATCTAGGGTATACTCTCATTTGGCAAAAGGGGTTAACATAGATAGTAGTCTGACATAATAATAAATCATTACACATGCACTTTGCACACATAACAATTTTTATGGGATAAAGCAAGAAACCGGGACCAGAGGCCAGGGAAAAGCTCAAATAGTGTGAGCTTTGCATGTAGGAGGCCCAGGCCTGAGGCCCAGGATCACACAGTGCCCTGAGCATCGCCAGAATGCCGTGCTGGATGGCCCCTGAGCTCCACAAGGTCAGGAGGGATGGGAAGGAAAGGGGAGGGGAGAAGGGAGGGGAGGGAAAGGAAGGAAGGAAGGAAGGAAGGAAGGAAGGAAGGAAGGAAGGAAGGAAGGAAGGAAGGAAGGAAGGAAGGGAGGGAGGAAGGAAGGAAGGAACAAAGGGAGGGAGGGAGGGAGGGAGGAAGGAAGGAAGGAAGGAAGGAAGGAAGGAAGGAAGGAAGGAAGGAAGGAAGGAAGGAAGGAAGGAAGGAAGGAAGGAAGGGAGGGAGGGAGGGAGGGAGGGAGGGAGGGAGGGAGGAAGGAAGGAAGGAAGGAAGGAAGGAAGGAAGGGAAGGAGGGAGGGAGGGAGGGAGGAAGGAAGGAAGGAAGGAAGGAAGGAAGGAAGGAAGGAAGGAAGGAAGGAAGGAAGGAAGGAAGGAAGGAAGGGAAGGAGGTAGGGAGGGAGTAAGGAAGGGAGGGAGGGAGGGAGGAAGGAAGGAAGGAAGGGAGGGAGGGAGGAAAGGGAAGGAGGGAGAGAGGGAGAATTAGGAGGGAGGGAGAGAGGGAGGAAGGGTGGGGAAGATGGGAGGGAGGGAGGGAAGGAGGAAGGGAAGGAGGGAGGGGCTGAAGAGAGCTCAGGGGACTGGGCCATGCTTTGCATATGGGTCTGGGGTTCCATCCCCACTACTGCACTCTGACTGAGCACTGTGGAGAGGGACCCCACCTAGCATAGGATGGGGAATCACCCGCAAGCACTGCAAGGTTTGGCCCTGCCCCCCCCAAAGGAAGTAAAGAAACACTGGGACAGGATGGAGGGAGATGTCACTATCCGCCTGTTCATGCTTTAATTTAAACCAGGAGCTCTGTGAACAGGTGACTATTCAACAGGAGACATTTGTCAAGGGAGCCGGGCAGGGGCCGCTGGTGGAGGCGGGAGCTGCTTCCTCTCCGGAGGGCTTGGCTGGACCAGCTCTGACCCTCCGCCTCCTCCGCTCCCCTCCCTCGCAGCTCAGCACCAGGGCCACAAGCTGCTGTTGCTACTGCCCAGGCTCGCCTCACACGCACAGGTGGAGTCACACAGCTGTGGGTCCGTGCACAGGGCAGCTCCGGCCCCGAGGAGGGTGGGGGGGGAGAGGAGGGATCGCCCCAGACTCACCCAAAGCTGAGGCTGATAAGCCCGGTGCTGGGGCCCACCGGGGCTCCCGAGGGAGGGAGTGTGCATTTTCTGGGCGCCTGCTGCTAGCTTTATTCACCCTGCCTACAACCACAGGACATCGGGAGACTCACTCTGTTGACCGGAAAACACAAAAGAGTGACTTGCCCGAAGTCGCTTCACAAGGCAGGAAACTGAGTCAGAAGAGTCCTTCAAAGCCCAGAGCCTCTTTTTTTTCCCCCCCTTCTTTCTGGGTAACATCCAGCGATGCTCAGGGCTTACTCCCGGTGGTGCTCAGGGAACCAAATGGGATGCTGGGATCAAACCCAGGTTGGCTGCATGCAAAGCAAATGCCTTCCCCGCTGCACTATCGCTCTGACACCTGCCCCACCCCCCAGCCTTCTTTCTTTCCTCAAATGGCCCCATTTCCTGGTCCCCTCTCCCAGAGGGGACCCTTATGGTTCTCATATCCCTCCGAGGGCTGGAGCGATAGCACAGTGGGTAGGGCATTTGCCTTGCATGCGGCTGACCTGGGTTCGATTCCTCTGCCCCTCTCGGAGAGCCCGGCAAGCTACCGAGAGTATCCCGCCCACACGGCAGAGCCTGGCAAGCTCCCCGTGGCATATTTGATATGTAACAACAAATCTCACAATGGAGACGTTACTGGTGCCTGCTTGAGCAAATTGATGAGCAAGGGGATGACAGTGATTCGGTGATGTCCCTCGGGAGGGAAAAGTGATACTTATCCATGCCTCTTTGGAGGAATCCCTGCCCGCGATTTGGCGATCTCCACGCCATATCTGGGTTTAGCTTAAAATGTTGGACAGGAGCCAGATCGAGTACAAAGGGGGAGGCACTTGCCCTGCACGTGGCCAACTGGAGTCCAGGCCCTGGCACCCCAGAGGGTCCTCTGACCCTATGAGAATGACCCCTAGGTACAGAACCAGGAGTGAGTCCTGAGCATGCCCAGCGTGGCCCCAGACAAAATGTTAGACAGCCTCCTCTGGCTGCCTTCCGTGTGGTCTGCCTTGTGGTGTACAGCTCCGGGCTGTGGACAGGCCAGTCAGGAGGTGAAGAAAGGCTGAAACCACCAGTCACTGCCTTAGTTCTCAGGGCCGACACACAGGCCGCTGCTGGCCTGCGGCTGTGGAAAGGTTGCAGAGTGCTACTCTAGCCTGTCCCCACCACACAGGGCTGGGGGCTGCCCACGTGTCCCCAGCACTGTGTCCTCTGCCTATTTTGGTGAGTAGATAACTGGGTGACCAACGAGGCTCTGGCCTGCGTCTGTGGGATCCCCCCACGGTGGCCCTGCTGCCACCTTGGTTGGTGTCAGCCTAGTCATCAATGCCTGTGGTGGATGAAGTGACCACGGGCTGCCTGACTCTGCCAAGGCCTTCACCCATTCTGCCACGGGAGCTGGACCAAGCGTCAGGTCATCCCGCCGGGCAGCAAGTGACGCTGGGAGGCTAAGAGGCTCGTCCCTAGAGCCATAGCTCTTGGGGACCGAGAGGTAATACAGCAGGCATGGCGTTTGTCTTGAATGCGGCCAACCCGGGTCTGATCCCTGGCACCCCCTATGGTCCCCGAGCCCTGCCAGGAGTCAACCCCAGAGCACAGAGCCAGGAGGAAGCCCTAAGTATAGCTGGGTATGGCCCCCAAACAATTAACAACTGCAAAAATGATGTCAGATGGCGGCTAGAGTGATAGTACAGTGAATAGGCCACTTGCCTTGCCTGCGGTGGACCCAGGTTTGATCTCCAACATCCCATCTTGTTCCCTGAGCACTGCCAGGGGTGATCCCTGAGTGCAAAGCCAGGAGTAACTTCTGAGCATTGCTGGATGTGGCCCCAAAGCCAAAATCAATTAATTAAAGTTACACAGCTCTTGGGCTGGAGCGATAGCACAGTGGGTAGGGCATTTGCCTTGCATGCGGCCGACCCGGGTTCGATTCCTCTGCCCCTCTCAGAGAGCCCGACAAGCTACCGAGAGTATCCCGCCCACACAGCAGAGCCTGGCAAGCTACCCGTGGCATTATTCGATATGCCAAAAACAGTAACAAGTCTCACAATGGAGACGTTGCTGGTGCCCACTCGAGCAAATCGATGAGCAACAGGATGAGTGATGACAGTGATAGTGATAAAAGCTCTTGTGCTCTGAACTACTCAGATGGGAAGCCTGAGTGCCTTCCCCAGGGGAGATGTCTGCAGGCCTTTCTTCCCTGCTGTTACCATACCCAGCTCCCCAGTAACGGCAGGCTTTCTCTGGTCATCAAAGGCGCCAGGACAGCTTCCTGGGCGCCCTCTGTGCCTTCTGACAAGTCCCCTGAGTGCCAGGATGTGGCTTATTGGGAGAGAACACGCTTCACAGACATGAAGCCTGGGTTCAATCCCTGGCCTCACCGCTTCCAAAATCAGAAAAAATGGGAGCTGAAAAGGTAGAGGGGGTTCAAAGGATGGTGTGTGTGGTGGGCGGAGAATGCATCACTGTAGTGGTGGACATAGCATGGTAGCACTGTACCTCTTCCATATAAACATTCAAAATCTTAGAGCCGGAGTGATGGTATAGCAGGGAGGGCATTTGCCTTGCACGCGGCCGCACCCGGGTTCGATCTCCAGCATCCCATATGGTCCTCCCACCACCAGCAGGAGTAATTCCTGATTGCAGGGTCAGGAGGAACCCCTGAGCATCACCCGGTGTGACTCAAAAAATAAAATAATAATAATAATAGCACTATAGCACTGTCCGTCCCATTGCTCATTGATTTGCTCAAGCGGGCACCAGTAATGTTTCCATTGTGAGACTTGTTACTGTTTTTGGCATATTGAATATGCCACAGGTAGCTTGCCAGGCTCTGCTGTGCGGTAGCTTGCCCGGCTCTCTGAGAGGGATGGAGGAATCAAACCCAGGTCAGCTACGTGCTAAAAGCCCTACCCACTGTGCTATTGCTCCAGCCCAAATAATAATAATAATAATAATAATAATAATAATAATAATAATAATAATAATAAAAGTATTCACAGTCTTCCAAAGCAGTGTGATCTCAATGAAAATAAAACAAAACCAGAAAAACCCGCAGTTCCCCAGAGTGGCGGTCAGTGACACGCTGAGGTCCACAGGGGAAGCTCTGGAAGAACATGCCCCTCACTCAAGGGGTGCTGTGGAGCACTGTGCATGAGGTGCGGCATGTAGATTATGTACAACAGGGAGTGCAGGGGTACATGGCACAACATGGCATGAGTGCAGTAAGTCAGCCATTGCACCCCCATTTCACAGATGTGGCAGGAAAACAGCTTCAAGAGCCAGGCACCGCCTCTGAACTGTCTTAACTCCTCAACCGTCTCTGCACCTTGCCTGTCTCCAGGGCGGCTGTGTTAAGTCCGTGTGCGTGTATGCTGAGTGCGTGGCCCCGTACCCGTGGCCCCGTAAGGTCCCAGTCATAGGAGCAGCTTCCCCCTGCTTTCCTGCTAGAGTGGGGCTGGCCAGCTTCCTGGGGCTTGCCCGGCTGCCCAGACCGAGCCCAGCGGGCAGCTGCTCCTGGGAGTCCCAGCTTCTTCTCCAGGCTTCCTTGGAGGCATCAGGGTGGGGCTCGGAGAAACCCTCCTCCACCCAGCTGGGGGCTGCCAGGCTTCTGCCCACCGTTAAGGGGCTTTCCCGGCAGGCACCAGCTGTGCTGCTGCCCTCTGCCTCTAGGGGGGCAGGACAGGAAGTGGGTCCCTGCCAGGACCAATTAAACGCGTCAGGGGAATTAAGGTCAGCAGGAGGCAATTATGCCTGTTGGGTTTAGCAAGGCAGGAGGGAAGGCTCTCCAGCCAGAGCTCATGGCTCCGCAGGCCTCCTGCCCCGGGTGGCTCTGCATTCCAGAAGCCCGGGCTGCCGGCTACCCCAGGCTGGGGAGGCTTTCTCGGCAGTGAAGGGGTTAATCCCTGCGGGGGTGTGGTGGGGGTGGGGGGGTGGGGGGGTGGGGGCACCAAGTGCTTCTCTGGCTCCTGGGAGGAAACCGATCTAGCCAAGAGGCTTTAAAAGGACCTGCCCGGAGGCGACATTTCCCAGCCTGACCCTCTCCCTGCTAGGCTGTGATGGAAAATAAGGGTTGAGCAACCACCTTCCCAACTCCGGAGCGCAGCCAATTCCCCCTCTCGACTCTCCCCCCGCCCCCGCCCGTCATGAGCATCTCTTTCTCTGCTTCCCAACTTGGCCCCCGTGTCCCAGGTTTTGCCGGACCATTCAGACTCCCAGGAAGCTCTACAGCAAGTGGCCAGCACCTCCCTCCAGGGATGGGCGCGGGGATGCAGGACACAACACTCCCTGCAATCTCAGACGCTGCTTTGTCCGGGCAGTGCCGTGCTTCATTACCAAGATAATTTCCTGAATGTTCGGGTTTGTGGTAAGGGTAAAACTGGTTATTTTGGTGACACAGATGACACTGGGAATATAGAATCTTCACATTACACTTAGTTTAAAATGTGGGGTGGGTAAGGCCTTGCACACAAGTCGACCTGGGTCAGATCCACCAAGCCCTGTCAATGGTGATCCCTGAGCACGGTGCCAGGAGTAAGATCTGAGTACTTCCATCAAAACCAAAAAATGATAGGGGCTGGAGCGATAGCACAGTGGGTAGGGCAATCACCTTGCACGCGGCCGACCTGAGTTCGATTCCCAGCATGCCATATGGTCCCCTGAGCACTGACGGGAGTAGTTCCTGAGTGCAGAGCCAGGAGGAACCCCTGTGTATTGCCGGGTGTGTCCCCAAAAGCAAAAAATAAATAATAAAATGATATAAAAAAAAACCCAAAATTATAAAATCCTTCATGTAGTGGGATCCTTTTTATTAAAAATTCTTAGGAGAAAATAAGCAAATATAAATAATGCACTGACAGGTTGAATGGGGGTCCAAAGCAATAGTACAGAGGGGAAATTGCTTGCCTTGCCCATGGCAGACCTGGGTTCAAGCCCCAGCATCCCATTTGGTCCCCAGAGCCCACCAGCCAGGAGTGACTCCTGAGCGCAGGGCCAGAAGCAAGGCCTGACAACCACTGGGTATAGGCAAAAATTAAAAACAAAAAACAGGTGAGTGGGGATTTTACCCTTTGTTTTTGCTTTTTGCTTTTTGGGTCACACCCAGCGATGCACAGGGGTTCCTCCTGGCTCTGTACTCAGGAACTACTCCTGGCAATGCTCAGGGGACCATGGGATGCTGGGAATCGAACCCGGGTCAGTCGCGTGCAAGACAAACGCCCTACCTGCTGTGCTATCGCCCCAGCCCAGGATTTTACCCTTTGGATTTTCTTTTTCTGAAACAACTATACAGCAAATAATCATTTGAAATATGTTGGCATTGACTTCCACAAGTTGACAAAGTGGCCAAGATATGAAACGTGTGAGATCTATAAAGATATGACATAAAGCACCTCGTGACTTTCAGAGTCACAGTCCTTGGGATCAGTGGGTGACATCTCCGTAGGAAACATGCCCTGAATGCACAAGGCCTGGGTCTGATTCCCAGCATCGCCTGTCTCTGAGCAGAACCTGGGGTAGCCTCTGAGCACCACTGGGGGTGGCCCATAAAAACAAACCAACCAACCGAAAAACAAATTAACAGAAAATGAAACTTGCTTGGCGTGGAGTCCTGGAATCTTTCACTAGCATCTCACGTGGTTTGCTTTATGTTTTTTGGGCCACAACCCAACAATGCTCAGGGCTCACTCCTGGCTCTGTACTCAGGAATGACTCCTGGAAGTGCTTGGGGAGCCTATGGGATGCCGAGGATGAACCCGGGTCGGCCCAGTGCGGGGCAAACACCTTTCCCTCTGTATTATTGCTCCAGCCCCTTGGATGGTTTTCATGCAGTCAAGTTCGAGGGCGAGTTCTGTGCTGCTGCTGAGGCCCACGCGTGCCCCGGGGAAGGCGTCCACGAGTCCCCTTCCTGAGCAACCCGGGCTGTGCTTCTGCAGCTGGGCACACTGTGGCCTCTCATGCTGTCAGAATGGCAGCAACCTGGGGGTTCAAGTCTCACCAGAAGCTTCCGATGTGCAGTCAGGATCAAGAGCCACTGCTCCGAGGCTCTCTCAGGGTAGAATACCACCTCGTTCCCCTGGAAGTTCCCGCAAGTTGGGGGTAAAGTGGTGCACAGGGCAGAAGTGCTGTCCCAGGGATACAGGGATCGGGAAGCCAGGTCACAAGGACAGGGACCAGGCCAGTTAACTCCTGCCTCCAGGACTGACACCAGAGTGCTGCTGCCCTCAGTGTGCGATTGCCATCTCCGAGGCACACTATCCCACTTAGTTTCTCAGCAAACTGACAACGTATATACTAGTATCACTCCCATTTCCAAGGGAAACTGAGGCACCGTGGGGCAACCTGCCCAGAGTTTCAGCGGTGATTCCTGAAGGGCCAGAGTTAACCGGAGCTGCCTGACTCTGCGGCCCACACGCTTTACCACACTCCACGCCACAGAGCAGCTGCCTGCTGGAAAAGGCTCTGGGAGTGAAGAATACATAAACTGTCAGCAACGCTATCCAGCGCGGGAAAATAAAGTTCCCCCCTTTGCTGGGGGGCCCTGGGCCAATGGGAAGCCACACCCACCCACCCCTTCACTCCTTCTCCCCCACCCCAGCCCAACTTCTGTGCAGCATAAACAGCAAAGCCCAAAATAGCCATCTAATGACGTCAGAGGAACAAGGTCATCTGAAAATTGCCCACAGCCACTGGACACCTCCCTATAGGATCAAGTAGCAAGAGGGTACCCCAGGCTGGTGCAGCTGTTGCAAGAACAGGAAACGTCCCAGGAGCAGACTTGGAAGCACCACCTCTGAAGGCAAGCCGGTGGAGGCAGGGGGCAAATGCAAACACAAAGCAGAGCAGAGACCTGGAGGTGGAGAGTAGTGAGACTTTATGCAAGAAGGCCACGTGCTGCCAGGAACTGCCTCAAAACAAGGCAGGGAAATGCATGTTTGGTCTTGTTGCACAGGACAGCTTCCCAGCCAATCACCGCGCTATTTATAAAACCTCAGGTATGTTTGTTAAACTGGGTTACCATACGAACCAGGGGGTGCATGGCAAGCCCTGGGAGGCTGCTGGGAGACGGGGGCCCCTCCTGGGATGGGGAGAGGTACCCAGGTGAAGAGTCGGGAGTGGGCTGGGGCAAAGCAGCTGCGGGCCTGGCAGTCTGACCCGCTTGGCTATCATGCCAGCCTGCGGAAGCCTGTAACGAAACTGACTGGCGGCTGCCACATCCCTGCCACAGGATCCCAGCATCCAGCAGTCTGAGAGATGTCCGCGGGGAGGAGGGGAGGAACAAGGGCTGCCGCCCAGTCTCTGGGAAGCAGCGCTGTAAACTCCCAGGTCAACAGCTCACAGGCACTTGTGGCTGCAGTCCCGAGTTGCTTGCGAGTTGCTTGCGGCCCCCTAATGGTTACAGAATTACATGCAGCGATGCTCAGGGTTCACTCCTTGTGGTGCTTGGGGGACCATGCTGGGGATCCACTAGGGATCGATTCCATCAAAGCAAGCACCTTACCTGCTGTACTATCCTTCTGAAACCTTCTCTGAATGGGGTTGGGAGGCGCAAGGGGGAGAATTTTTAATCAATAGAACTCAATTTTCAAAAGCCCAGGTCCTATTTGCTAGGGTTCCTCCTGGGAACACCCACCCAATAAAGCTGGCTGTATGCAAGAATGTGAATGGTGTGATGGAACAGGCACTCAAGGGCAGGCTGACCGGGGGCCAAATCCTGGTTCTGCCACTAATAGTGTCCCTTTGGGAAAGTGACCATCTTTGAACCTCAGTTTCCATATCTGTCATATGACTTATTGGAAGAACACATGTAAAAACATTCTTCCCCCTTCATTTTTGGCTAACCTTCTCAACCAGCTCAGCAGCCCTATGTCACATAAACAGACTGCACAAAGATGACTGCAGGAAACCTGGGGACAGGATTCTTGCCCTCCAGGTTTGCTAGTCAGGCCCGGGTACTGACAGTCACAGATTCTTGGGTTCCTGGGGGCCTTCTGAGCTGGGAAACTACAGGTCCCTCTTTTGGGGCTGTGTTCCTAACTTTTGGGCATGCATAAATTCTCTGATGTTTGGGCCACACTTCAGTCTCTGGCTCAGGGAGTCAGGAGCAAGGCCAGAGAATTTGGATTCCTAGTTTCAGTGATGTCAATCTGCCAGTCTGCAGACCACACACTGAAAACCAGTCCCCCACTACCCCCCAACCAAGTGCTGAGTTTTCCACCTGCCAATTCCTCCTATTCAAGAGGCCACTGAAGAGTAAGAGTTTGGTTAAATGTGTGAGAAAAAAAGAGACCAACTCAGACCCAACCGTCAGTTGAAGTAATGTTTCCAGGGAAGAGGAAAGCTCAACAAAGCTAAATCACTTAGTGATGGGATTGGGTTCGCTAGCTGCACGCTCTTTCTTCCGGTCTTTATTTTCTATTCCTGTGGTAACAATGACCACAAGACAGAAGAGAGCTAATGTCCAATTAAGAATCAGTGGGTTTAGTGTAGAAACCAACCTCTGGCCAGTGAGAGAGATTTCTAGAGCTCAGCCCAAACCCCTGATACCTCGCCTGCTCACACAACTCCCCAGCAATCTCTACGCATCTTCTGCTTGCTCTTAACTAGCAGTTGCTGACCTTGGAAGGTTGCTAGCTTTGGGCCAACAGCCGGGGCTTCTAACAACCCCGGAACACTTACCCACTGACAATTAATACTGAATATATGACTCAAAGCCTGATCACACTGAGTCACACTGGCCAGCAGGGATGAATATGACAGTCACCGTGTATGTCCCAAGTCCCTTTGAGTCCTGTTAGGGCCAGGAACAAACTCATCTCTACAGCTGGAAGAATGGTTCTATCAAAAATGTGTCATATACACTCTCAGAGGAAAGTGAAGTCCATATCCACTCAAATGATATATTCAAGAGGGAAAGTCAGGGCCCACAGGTGTGGCTTAAGTGGGACATGTGGCTTAGGTGCTCTGCATGTTTGAGGTCCTGGGTTTGAGTTCAGCATCACTGAGTACAGCCCTGAGTATAGTCCTGGTAGCTGAGAGTCATTGTGTGTGATTTCCCCTACCCCCGAAAAAGAACAAGTTGAAAATAATTTTCCCCTACTTTCCAATTTAAACATAGTCCATTAAATAATCTGGCAAGGGTCTGAAGTGATAGCACAGCGGGTAGGGCGTTTGCCTTGCATGCAGCCAAACCGGGTTCGATTCCCAGCATCCTATATGGTCCCCTGAGCACCACCAGGAGTAATTCCTGAATGCAGAGCCAGGAGTAACCCCTGCATATTGCCAGGTGTGACCCAAAAAGCCAAAAAAAAAAAAAAAAAATCTGGCAAATAGCTAGGTCCCCCTGAGCCCTGTGACAACCCTCCCACACAATGCAAGTCCCTCTGGCAATGAGTTCCATAAGGACTGAACTGTGAGGGAAACAGGGTAGCAAGGAAGAGTAGTGTGACTGCAGTGTCCTTCAGGTGCCTCCAGCAACAGAACCTCCACCAGATAACCACATCTTGGAAAAACCAAGGATGGGAGCAAGGCATAGGAGAAGGTGTGACTTTCTTGTAATACTGGGTAAGAATTAAAATGTTCTTGTAGCTTTCCCCAGTACCAAGGTCAAGTGAAACATCAGAAAATATGCATGTGTGTGAGAGAACATTATTCAGGGATTAGTACGCCGGAGAGATCGAGACTAGATTTCCATTTCCAGAACAACCTTTGGAAAGTTCTCAATGAGACAGCATACTGTCCTCCGACATACTTCATTAAGTTCAAATGGAAATCTGGGGGCAACCAAGTTTGCTAGAGAAGATTTCTTGAGGTGATTGAGCAGCTGGCTATAAAAAAGAAATCATAGGAAATATGGCTGGAACGGTTAAAACAAATCACCTACACCAACCCCACCAAAAAAGGGAAAATCTTCAAGCTGAAAAAAGCTTATTATCTTTCCAGTTCAACCTCCTCATTTGACAAATAGGAAAAGTGAGGCACAACAAGGGACAAACCCAGTGTGTCAGTGACAGAACTGAGAATATAGTCCCCGACTCTCCATTTCCTGAAAGACACAGAACATTCACAGTGAGAGTGAAGAGAGACAAGGGCGCTGTCCTCTTAAATCAGAGCTGATGGCTCAGAGACAGCAGTTCATGTGTGATTCCACCTGAAAGTGTAGACATTCGAGACATTAACAGAGTTCTCCCTATATAAATTCCAATAAATTTCTCATGGATATGGGTAATAGTAATGTCAACAAGCAGCTTTCCAAATTGCAAATGTGTATGCCAGAATGTGACTATTAAATCACTTCAAGATTAGAAACAACCTAAGGGTGGGTGGTAGCTCTGCTTAACCCACCCATCAGACACCCTTCTGCTACCAGTCACCCCTGAGTTCCTGGTTCATGTCTCTCTCCTCCAGTTTCTGAACAGAGATTGTGAGAAGCCCAAATCCTTCATTCTTCTGTCGTTTTGTTTTTTTCTTAAAAAACAAAATTTTCATGTTAAAAAAAACAAAAACAAAAAACAACATCTGAAAACAATGTTGCAAGACCCAGTTAAGACTTTTTTATAGAGAAATTCAGAGTCACTTTCTAGTCACTTCCTTGGCTATCTAGGTGACAGTGTGTGCAAGAGAACCCTCCCCCTTGCCACCAAACAAGCCTGACTGCAACTTCAAACTGATTTTCATATTACAGTTTATGACCACAGTCTATTTAATATCTGGGCCAACGCCATCTCCCACCCTTCTCCTAAATAAGCACCCAAGAGCACCATGAATGCCAAAACAAGCTGGGCAACAACAGCGTTTGGCCTCCACTCAGCATAGTCGCACACCTGCCCGTAATGCCCCAGTAAGTGGTGATTGCTTTGCTCTAACACATCAGAAAGGCCAAGTTTTTATTTGCTAATTAATTTGTAAGGAGCAGGACAACTGATTTCTTCAGGTCACACATAAAATGTAAGACATTTCCTGATAAAACCTATTATTTTCCCAATTGCCCCTGCAACTTTGGTTTCTCCAAGTGAAATATTAGCACTTGCCAAGCCTTTGCAGGAAGCTGATACCTTCAGCACACAAAAGCCATGCTTTGGCCTTCTCCAGCCTTTTTACTTCCTTGCAAGAAAGAGAATAGCTAATTCTATCAGACATTCTCGTTATCAGGAACCCTCACCATAATGTTAGAAAATAGAATGGGGTTGCATGAAAACAAAGGAACGGGAAAAGCATATTTTTGCTCCCAGGCTTCTTCTTCTTCTTCTTTTTTTTTTTAATAGCAACTGCAACTGGCTTCAGCTGGTTAACAAATTGTCCTGGAATTCTTGGCATTGCAGCAAACATGTCAGCTCCCTGGTTACGCCTTCGTCACTGCTCAAAGGACCACATGCTTTAACCTTCCTGCTCTTTCCATAGGCCTGGGTTTGTCCCGTACCCAGGAAACTTTATATGTTGTCTAAACTGAGAATCCCAGCAGGTCGCAAAGCAGAGAGCAGACAGGATTCAGATTGTTGACCAATTCCTACCTGGATCCACACCATCGAGCTGTAACTCAGCCTGCCTGTGTAGAAATAAGAGTCCAGCCACGTGGCTAACAGCTTTTTTAACTGCTACTGTCACCAATGAGGAACTTCCCAGCAGACAAGACTCAGTGAGACAGCCGTCTTCAAGGGAAGCAATGTCAATGTTTATCAAAAGGATCCGGAGATTTAACCAGATATTCAAGACAACCAGCCTCTAAGGCTCAACTATGGTAGGAGGAGATTAAAAGTCGGTGCTGAAGACCTGCCCATGGGTCGTCAGTTCACTGCGCAGAAATGGCACCCCGCTCCAGGTCTGCCCCATAATACTAGAGACATCACACAGTAGTCAGGGAGGGCAACAGGACACGTCCAACACAGCCCCTGACTCACACTGCTCAAAGCAAAATACATACACAAGAAACACAAGGCAGAGTATACAGTATGACCCTTTTGTGTAAAATAAAGGATGGATGAAGAAGAAATAAGAGTATGCAGAAACCCTTTCTGCAACGAAATGCACTTAGCACTGAGGTGTCAGCAATCAAGAGGAAACTTAACCTTCACAGCTTCTGAATTTTAAACCATGTGAATTTATGCTCTTTGAAAAAATCTGAAGCTTAAAACAAACACAGAACACTATGATCTGTTATTTAAAAAAAGGTCTCTAAAAATCTGTGTTGTACATGATAAAACATTCTGGAATAATACATAACTATCAATGATAGGTTACTCCTGGGGAAAGAAAAGTAGGAGACTTTCATAATTTTTTTTTTTTTTTTGCTTTTTGGGTCACACCCAGCGATGCTCAGGGGTTACTCCTGGCTTTGCACTCAGGAATTACTCCTGGCGGTGCTGGGGGACCATATGGGATGCCGGGGATCGAACCCGGGTCGGCCGCGTGCAAGGCAAACGCCCTACCCGCTGTGCTATCGCTCCGGCCCCCATAATTTTATTTTCTATAGTCTAGTGTTTTGTTTTCAAAAGGCAGAAGTACTACTTGTGTAATTTCTACTTTAAAGAAAAAAAAGCAACCTAACCTCCAACAAGAATCCTTAAACTTAGCAGATTATTCATAACAAACAATACAAAATAAATTATTTTGGTTCTGCTTTGGGCAGGGGTTGGGGTGTGGGATGGAAACATACAAAATATGGTGGTGGGAAGGTATAATGGTGGTGGGACTGGTGTTCGAATATTAAATGTAATCAAATATTGTGGACTACTTTATAAAAATAAAATATAATTAAAAAAATTAAAAGTCTCTCTCTCTCTCTATATATATATATATATAAAAGAATCCTTAAACTTTAATGACACATTCACTTAAACCCATCCTATGGTGGGTTAGAAATTTTTGTGTACAGGTTTCATCTTTGGAGCAACTGTAACTGAAGCTTATCTATAATTCTGCTCCACCTGCCCCAGGAAAATAAGACTATTAACTGGTAAAGAAGAAAACAAAACTTGGGGCCAGAGAGATAGTACAATGCCTTGCATGCAGCCAACCAGGGTTCCATCTCCGACATCCCATATGGTCCCCTGACCATAGCCAGGTGTGACGCATAAATAAAAACAAATAAAAAAGCCCTCAAGATGGCAACAAAACAATTACATAAGAACAAAACCAACAAGCCTCAAAAATAATCTTATAAGGACATTAACACAAGACTGTTAGCCATGGGAATCCATGACCAAGTCAAAACAACATTGAAATTGTGGGAATTCCAACAATCTGCATGCTTGCATGGGCTAGGATTGTTGCAAAATTGCCAAAGTGTAGCAGTCAGATTTCATAGAATTGTAAATTCCTATCAGAGGACATGTTCTTTATTTAGGCAAATTCCAGTGTGATCTGAGTGTTTAGAGAGCAATTCCCTTAAGGATATGACATGAATGGACAAAGAACAGGAATTTCTTTTTAAGTAAAAGCAGAGTTGAATATTAGAGGATCTGGGAAGTTGTGCTTGGGGTAAAAATGACCATGTGAGGTGGTCCAGGAAAGTGATTCAATATTAGATGAGAGTCTATGCTAGGAGAAATATATAGCCATTAAAATTGAGAAATTCAAAGGGCGAGGGGAAGCAATAGAGGTCTGCATCTCAATTTTAAGCTCTGAAGAAATATAATCCCTCTGTTGGCTTAAAGAGACTGTCACACATTGCTGTCCTGATGTGGTTGTGTCTGAAGGGGGTAATCTAGAATGGAGCAAACAGAGTGGGAAAATGCCATGGAGTTTACACTGAACCTCCTCAAGTAACAACCTTTTCAAAACCCTTCATTTCAGAGGATGGATTTATTCCCTCATCTGAAACAAAAACTAAACAAGGAACAAAATATAAGGGTAAAAAGTGAAACCAGAGGGCTGGAGCAATAGCACAGCAGGTAGGGTGTTTGCCTTGCACGAGACTGACTTTGGTTCGATTCCCAGCAACCTATATGGTTCCCCGAGCGCTGCCAGGAGTAATTCCTGAGTGTAGAGTCAGGGGTAACCCCCGTGCATTGCTGGGAGTGACCCAGAAGGCAAAAAAAGAAAGCAGCTGGAGATAGTGAAATACAACAAACTGTTAGAAGAAAGTGGCTTGATACAAAGTATGAGGAGAGTTACATAGGACAGACACAGACAGGGACTCTAAAGATTAAAGGGAAGCTTGGGAGGGTAGGGGAGAGGGGGAGAAGAAAAGAGTTAACCAGAAAATAAAATCTAAATCAGAAAGCTCTCCAAGCGTGCAGGATATATGATATGAAGACAGGTGGGCAGAACTGGATTTTCCCAGTATAAAGAGGGAGAACTTTGTCTCTGATACCTGGTTGCCCTCTTACTCCCTTCCTTCTCTTTCTCCATTAAATCTGTTAGCAAATCATATAACTTTGAAACACATCAAAAATCCAGGAATTTCCCACCACCTCCATTGCTACCATCCTAGACCCAGATACTATCTCTTGGAGCCAGAGGTAGAGTACAGGAGAAAGGGAATCTGCCTTGTATATGATCAACCCAGGTTTGATCCCCAGCACCATATGGTCCCCAGAGCACTGCAAGGAGTGATTCCTAAGCACAGAGTCAGGTGTGGCCAAAAACAGAAAACCAAAAAAACTATTTAAACAAACAACAAAAGAGATTCTCAACCTTGACAACAGCAAGAACATCTTCCCCACATTCCCATTTCCGATGCTCCAATCTCCTCACCTGCCTCTCTCTGGGGCAAAGCAACACTGATCACCAGATAAAAAAACAGTTGTATAATCTGTTGCCAAGCCTAAAGGAGAGCTTCACAAAAGCAAGACTCTCCTCTCTCTCTCTCCCTCTCCTCCCTCTCCTCCCTCCCTCCCCCCTTCTCAGATGGTCCCCTGAGCACCGCCAGGGGTAATTCCTAAGTGCAGAGACAGAAGTGATCCCTGTGCAATGCCAGGTGTGAACCAAAAAGCAAAATAAATAAATAAATAAATAAATAGAATACAGACAGAGTTTGTACTTTCAGAAGCTCTAGGATCCATTTCTCAATGCTTTCATATTCCCTATAAGACAAGTCATCTAAAATAGCCTGATTTAAAAAAAAAAAATGAAATTAACATTTTATTCCAGTCCGGGGCACTGGAGGACTTGCAATGTATGCTGCACCATCCCATTTCTTGTGTGTCAACAAGGAAGGATGAGATATCACAGCAGCTTTGCCTGAAACTGCCACTAGCTGCTGGGAGGTCACCATCAGTCTATGACGTCTTTTTCACTGAGGTGGCCCAAGAGGTTTTCCAACCACGTTCCGGTGCTCAGTGAAGACATGCTCTTTAACTCTGTATTTACTCTGTGCAGAGAGAGGGCAGAAATCTGATAGACAATTAGGTCTCTTCAAGTATGACTGAAGTTCTATCTTCCTATTTAAGTTTATTTTCTGATTAATATAGAAAAAGGGGACAGGGTAAGGAGAAATAGAAATTACACTATTGATACAAAGACTTTAAATTCTAGTAGAAATTAAGACCCATACTAAAGGTCAACTCTGAAGGGACGCAGGAGATAGTTCATTAGGTTGAAAACATGCAATGGTCCCTGAGCACAGAGCTGGGAGTCACCCTCGGAGACTCATCCGTTGTGGCAGAAGAGGAAAAAAATAATAATAAAATAAAGGTCAACTGATGGTTCAAAGCAAATAACGATGTGAGGTCTGATCAAAACAAACTAAGCAGAGTCTCGTTCACCTCAATAACGTGAGCAAACAACTCTCTAAAACTCGAGTCCAGAGTTGTCAGTAATGCTCCACTGGTCATGCAGGTAAGTGTAGAAATGAGCTCTTCACGCCCGGGGAACCTTGAAAGAAAGCTCCAGATCTGATGTGAAGAGCAGCTCCTGCTTCCAGATGGTGCCTGCAGCTCACAGCGGGTTTAGCACTGGAATCGAGTAGAGAACTTGGGAGACACAGGCACAGTCAGAGGCTGGTCACTTGACTTTATCTCCACACCCTGGTACTTGCGTATTGGATTAGCTTTGTGCACCTGCAGAGTAGAAAAATAAAAGTCACCACTAACCTAGAGTAGAGACATTGGGGGGCAGGGGCACAGGGGGCAGTGGAAGGGTGTTGGGTCACACTCAGTGATGTTCAGGGGTTACTCCTAGCTCTGCACTCAGGAATTACTTCTGGTGGCGCTCGGGGACCACATGGGATGCCGGAGATAGAACCTGGGTTGGTCGTGTGCAAGGAAAATGGCCCTACATGCTGTGCCATCATTCTGGCCCCCCAGAGTAGTCATTTTCAACCTTTTCTACCTACCCCTGATGGTTGAAAACCATTGCACTAGAAGTGGCTTTCAAACTTTCATACTATTTTCTTTTTTTTTTTTTTCAAATTTTCATACTATTTTCAACCAGCAGTTGAAAAATATGATCTAGAGCCTAGCTTCTTAAACTGTGGAGTGCAGCAGTTCTGAAAAACAGCTATTTTTGTAAAGCTTATCCGAAGTAGGGGTCATACTTTTTTTCCTCATCCAAATAACAAATGGTAAATTGAATGTTTTCCCTTGAACAATCTGTACCTAGAGCCACCATCACCTCTGCCAACACATGTATCAGCAGAGTCTAAAACTTTTAGACTAGCTCTTAAATACTTAATATATTTCCAAAGTCATTCTTTTAATAATCATATGAAGTTTTATTTAAAGCTGTCTTTTTGTTCCTCATTAATGCACTAATACAGTTTGTATCTTTCCTACTAATGAAAAAAATCATTATTAAAAATTAAGCTTCCAGGGCCGGAGCGATAGCACAGCGGGTAGGGCGTTTGCCTTGCACGCGGCCGACCCGGGTTTGATCCTCGGCATCCCATATGGTCCCCCAAGCACCACCAGGAGTAATTCCTGAGTGCAAAGCCAGGAATAACCCCTGAGCATCGCTGGGTGTGACCCAAAAAGCAAAAAAAAAAAAAAAAATTAAGCTTCCTGGAGCTACAACAGTACAATGGGTAGGGTGCTTGCCTTACATGCAGCAGATCTGGGTTAGATCCCCAGCCAGGAGGAATCCCCTGAACACCTCCAGGTGTTATCCAAGGGAGAGGAAAAAAATAGAAGAAGAAAGCTTCCTTTTTAATAAAATCTAAATTATTATACATGCATTAGCATGTACAATTACCTTGACTGATACATTCTAAAATATTACGGAATTTGCATCAAGGATGAACAAAAATAAAGTTATAAATTCTCATGTCCTTTACTACTTTTGTATACTTGACTAATTGTAAAACACATTGATTTTTTTTTTTTGGGCTTTTTGGGTCACACCAAATGAGGCTCAGAGATCACTCCTGGAAGTGCTTGGTATGCTGGGGATCAAACCCAGGTTGGCCATGTGCAAAATAAACGCCCTACCTCAGCTCCAATGCATTGATTCTTAACTGTTAAGGAAATAATAAAAGCTAAATTTAAAGAGATCCAAGGAATGCATCATTTTGCAAAGTTATATCACATAATATCCTCCAGATGAAGACACCTCGAAGAAATTCAATCTGAACCCAATAAAAGATAATATATTTTTAAACTTTTAAAAAAAAATTTTGCTTTTCGGTGACATCCAGCTCTAGGCTCACCCCTCTGATCTCTGTGCTCAGGGATCACTCCTGGCGGGCTTGAGGGACCATATGAGATGCTGGAGATCAAATGCTGAGGGAGAAGGCAGCTCAGATAGAGAAGGGAACACAAAGTAAAGGGTATTTGGAGGACCAGCTTGGGTTGGGCGATGCAAACCGAATGTAGACTATAGATTGAATACAATGGCCACTCAATGCCTCTAGTGCAAACTATAATACCCAAAAAGAGAGAAAAAAGGGAATGCCCTGCCACAGAGGCGGGGTGGGGAGAGGGAAGAGGGATGGGGTGCTGGGAGGAATACTGGGATCATTGGTGATGGAGAATGGGCACTGGTGGAGGGATGGATATTCAATCATTTTATGACTAAAACGCAAGCACCAGTGGCTGGAGTGATAGCACGGCAGGTAGGGCCTTTGCCTTGCATGCGGCCAACCCGAGTTGGATTCCCAGCATCCCATATGGTTCCCTAAGCACTGCCAGGGGTAATTCCTGAGTGCAGAGCCAGGAGTAACCTATGTGCATCGCCGGGGTATGACCCCCCCCCAAAAAAAAGCAAAAAAAACCCCAAAAAACGCAAGCACGAAAGTTTGTAAATCTGTAACTATACCCCACGATAATTCACTAATTTAAAATTTTTTTTTTAAATTCTAACATTCGTTTGATTTCTAAAAAGGGCTAAAATCACATAAGTAGCAGGTTTAATAATGGATATATATATTATAACATATATATATATATATATATATATATTTAGCCTTATTTATGGCTTAACTGTCACCATCTTTGGTTTATTGAAGAGAACACCATAAATTTGTTTTTGTTTTGTTTTGCTTTTTGGGTCACACCTGGCGATGTACAGGGGTTACTCCTGGCTCTGCACTCAGGAATTACCCCTGGCGGTGCTCAGGGGACCATATGGGATGCTGGGATTCGAACCTGGGTTGGCTGCGTGCAAGGCAAACGCCCTACCCGCTGTGCTATCGCTCCAGCCCTCCCCCCCCTTTTTTTTTGCTTTTTGGGTCACACCCAGCGATGCTCAGGGGTTACTCCTGGCTTTGCACTCAGGAACTGCTCCTGGCAGTGCTTGGGGGACCATATGGGATACCGGGGATCGAACCCGGGTCAGCCGCATGCAAGGCAAACGCCCTACCCGCTGTGCTATCGCTCCGGCCCCCAACACCATAAATTTGTGACTTCCTCCGTACACTGGACTTTGATGTGCCCTGATAGGACACATCCTCTCTGGAAAGAGGCAAGAACAGACAGAATACAACAGACAATCTTGGGTTAGTTAGTGCTCGGGTGCCAGTTACCAGTGCTTTCCGTATCCTAGCCAGCTCTTCCTTCTCTTGCTCTTCCTCTTGTTGTCTGGCCTCCTCCAACTGCTGGACTTTTTTGGCTTCAACTTCTGCCATTTTCTTCTCCAGTTCCTGCCATTCCTTAGCTCTCCTTTCAGTGGCCAGCTGAAATGGTTCCTGAACTAGAGAACCAGAAAGGCTCTCTAAGTATAAGAAGAGAGAAAACATTGATGCACAAGCAGGACTTGTCTAACTCATGCACTAGTGGAGGTGGCAAGTAGCACAGACACGCAGAGCAAGCAACAGAGAAGCTGAGCAACTAGACAGTCCCAAGTGGGAGACAGGTAGCAGAAATCACACGTAAAAACGCCTAGAATTTTAATAGCTAGGAAAATCTAGTTAGGAAAAAAGGGAAGACTTCACACAGGTTAAACAGATTGCTCAAAATACAAGGCTAATTTGAAACAGATGTAGGAGATGAATCCCAATTTTCTGATACTTTCATCTGGTATAGAAATGTACTGTATCTAAGGTTTGCTTCTAGATAAACTTCAGAAACAAGTCCTGCCACCACCCACCTCACCCCACCCCCCATTTAGCTATTCTTTGGGCAGGAAAACTTTTTTTTTTTTTTTTTTTTTTTTGCTTTTTGGGTCACACCTGGCAAGGCACAGGGGTTACTCCTGGCTCTAGACTCAGGAACTACTCCTGGTAGTGCTCAGGGGACCATATGCGATACTGGGAATCGAACCCGGGTTAGCCACATGCAAGGCAAATGCCTTACCTGCTGTGCTATCGCTCCAGCCCCTGGGCAGGAAAACTTTTAACTTATTGAAATGCCAGATATCTATGCCCAGGTTCTTGTTCTATGAATCTGGCACCAATAAATTCTATATTTCAATGTAACTACTGAGTTCAAGAAAAGCAAAAGAATTGTACCAAGGAAAAAAAGATTTAATCCTCTCTTCTAAAGGCAAATGTTTCCGCTTAACACAACTGAAACCTAGGCACAGCCCTGGGAAGTCTGACAATTCTGTCATAATCCCCTAAGAGTACATATTATAATACCAGAAAGGTTTTTTCTCTCTTTCTTGGGAACAAAGGGCTCCTGGGAGGTGACGTTGTTTGGCCGAGCCTTGAAGCAAGTTGCTTCTTTCTGCTGTTTCTGTTCTTCTTCCAGCTATTAGAAAGAAAGACCAACAGATAAACCACTACACAATTTCCCTTGGCTACCACCTCAGTGACTCAAGTAACATTTTTGAAGTACTTATCAATAAAGATCATTTAACCTACATTTTCTTTAGATTAGATCTGCAGATGATTTGATTTAAACCTTAGCTAGAAATCTCCTGTAGGATGACATCAGACTGACAAAATCTAAACGCTCTGAGAACTAGAAGATAGTAAGACTTATTTTGTATAAAAAGGGGAAATGCGCCTATGTTGATTCAGAGACAATAACATCTCCTGGTCTTCAGCATGCGAAGCTGGGGATCAAATCCAGGCTCCTAAACGCAGAGCATGTGCTCCAGCCCTTTGAGCCATCTCCCCAATCTAGGGAGACTCTACAAAGATTAGCTCCAACCCCCAAGATTCAGGGGATTCTTCTTACTAGATAGCACAGAATTAGATTCCGATTTAACTAGTCAACAACAACCAACCCATTGTCTTTAATTACCTGGCAGCTATATAAATAGCACACTACATAAACAGCACAGTAGTACCACATTGAGAATCCTGCATGAGACTCTATTCTCTTATTACTGGTTCTAGTTGATTTCAAATAAACCAAACAGGTGAAATCTTAAACTCCTATGAAGTCAGTCCTCACATTCCTCAGATTACATAAGCAAGGATCAGATAGATAAAATCCAACTTACAGCCTTTGTGCACATTCCTTGAGCTAAGAATAACTTTTTTTTAATTATCCCCTCTTTAAAAAAAAAAAAAAAGTCTTCCCTTTTTTATTTGATTTTTACTTTTTTTTTTCCCCCTTTTTGGATCACACCTGGCAATGCACAGGGCTGACTCCTGGCTCTGCACTCAGGAATTATTCCTGGCGGTGCTCAGGGGACCATATGGGATGCTGAGAATTGAACCCAGGTCAGCCGCGTGCAAGGCAAATGCCCTACCCGCTGTACTATTGCTCCAGTCCCTTGATTTTTACTTTTTTAAAAAGGTCACACAGTCACACACGCACACAAACATACACAGAGAAATATGTGACAGAGACCAAAAGTCACCTACAAAGTCTAAATTATTTGCAGATAAAAACTGCTGACTCAATTTTTAATAAGAACTCCTAACATTATGTAGTATGTTAACTCCCAGGCAAATTTCAGTGGAGAGGGACTACCTTGTGTTAACAAATCAACAATCAATTAGTATCTTAACTATTCTCTTCAACTCCTACCTGATGTTTCCAAGTCTGTGCCTTCAGAGCACCTCTTTTGTCCGTCTCCAGGGAGAAAGGCTCAATCTGGGTTGTGTTCTTCACCTTCTTCTCTGGTAGGTTAACAGTGTCAAAATAAGGTACAGGAAGTGCCTTGAACTTGGGCATCTAAAAGGGGAAAAAAAAACTTAAGTTAAGGCCTCTCTGGAAATAAATCAGCAGATACCTTAGATATCTGAAAGACTAAAAAATAGCATCGGTCAGTTTTCAAAGCAGCATGTTCTAGCAGAAAGAGTAATGCATTCAAAGAAAAATGTTTTCTCCCCCCAATATTGCCAATAACTGGCAACACTGTTATGAGCAAGTCACTTAACCTCTTCATGCCTAAAGGGATTATTAAAATGAAGAACGCTGATCATACTTTGTAAGGTTACCAAAGGAAACAACGTAGAGGTTAATTTCATGTAAAAGATTATCTTTGAGAAATAAGAAAGCAGCATGTGGCTGCTGGCAGATATGAAAACACCTACCTCCTCCCCTTTTTGCAGTTCTTTAATTTTCTTCTCCTTCTGTAACTGACGTTCCTTGTCTCGAGAATCAAAAGAGAAAGGGCACATTTCCACAGTTCTTGCCTTTGTAATCTGGGGCTTAAAAGGCACCCCATAATGTGGCACAGGTTGAGCTCTTACTACTGGCTCCTCTTCTTCCTAAGAGAAAGATTGTGCTTTAAAACAAACATCCCTGGGCTGGGGATATATCAGGGCTTTGTTTATGTAAGACCCCAAGTTCAATCCCCAGCACTGCTGTGGTGCTACTGGTCCTGGAACCACAGTACAGCCTATAACAAAGGAAATTCGCCTCCTCTCTCACCTCCTCAGAATGTGGAGTCAAAAGTAATTAAATGAGGGGGGCCTGAGCGATAGCACAGCGGGTAGGGCGTTTGCCTTGCACGCGGCCGACCCGGGTTCGATCCCCGTCATCCCATATGGTCCCCCAAGCACCACCAGGAGTAATTCCTGAGTGCAAAAGCCAGGAGTAACCCCTGAGCATGGCTGGGTGTGACCCAAAAAGCAAAAAAAAAAAAAAAAAAAAAGAAATTTTGGGGCTGGAGAGATAGCACAGCGGGTAGGGCGTTTGCCTTGCATGCGGCCGACCCGGGTTCAAATCCCAGCATCCCACATGGTCCCCTGAGCACGGCCAGGGGTAATTCCTGAGTGCAGAGCCAGGACTAACCCCTGTGCATCGCCAGGTGTGACCCAAAAAGCAAAACAAAAAAAAAAAAAGTAATTAAATGAGGCCTGGGAGATAGGCCAAAGGGCAGGAACACATGCCTTACATGCTAGAGGCTGGGGTTCCACATCCCCCAAACAACACTAGTAGTGATCCTTGGCATTGAGCCAGGAGTAGCTCCAGGAAACTGCAGATGCAGTCCCAAAAGACAAAACAAAATTAAATTTTTAAAAACGAGATACAGGTGGCATGACAAAACACAGGAAACTTTGCACCTAGGTTCAATCTCTGGGGCTCCTCTAAGCACACATGGAGTGATCCCTAAGCACAGAGCTAGGAGTAAGCCCTGAGCACTGCTTATTCTGGTGCACCCCCCCAAAAAAGAAAAATTTAAAGGACATTATATGAGAGAAGTCAATCAGTGTCTTATTTTATCCCTTTTGGTAGAAAACAAAGTTAGAGACCAATGTAAAGAATGATAAAGGATGACAACAATTACTCTAGGTTTTGCTTTTTGTGAGGGTAGGAGTCTGAACCAAACTGGAGGTGCTCAAAAATACTCCCAGCTCTGTGTGTAGGGGAGCAGACCAGGGTCAGCTGCATGTAAGATAAACACCATAACCACTCTATACTCTCTGGTTCCCATAATAATTCTAAAAGGAGCTGAAGTTTGGGGAGGTTTTTTTTTGTTTTTGTTTTTTTGGCTGCTTGGGTCACACTCGGAGGTGCTCAGAGGTTACTGACTCTGCACTCAGGAATTACTTCTGGCATTGCTCAGGGGACCACATGGGATGGCAAAGATCGAACCCGGGTTGTCACTTCAAGGCAAATGCCCTCCCCGCTGTACTACTGCTCTGGTCTAGAGCTATAGCTTTTAACAAAAAGGATGTAAGAATCCGTGTGAATAAAATGATGGGCATAAAAGGGCAATACCCAAGCTTATATCTTAGCCTCTTGTTTGACCTGGCCTCTGACTATGTTAAAACATGTGACTGGGAAACAGAGTTGCCAAATCCAGCAAAATAGGACCAAGTTGTTTAGGTTCCAACTGGTAACATGAGAGTACCATACATTTAGTTTCATATGAACCTCTAAAAAGGTTTAGGCTTGAGATTTTATATAAAATCACCCAAACTTTGGGTATTTATAGATAAAATGAGAGTACATGTAACAAGATTAGTAACAGTTTCTGTATTCAATTTTCATGACTATCACACCATGAGAGAGAGAGAGAGAGTGGGGGGGGGGGAGGGGAGGGGGAGAGGGAGAGAGAGAGAGGGAGAGAGAGGCTTGACAATTTTTTGACTCATGTAACAAAGACAGGTTCATTTTCAATTCAATAATAACAAACAAGTCTGCAATAAGTCATGACCAGTTACCACCAAAAGCCAGAAGATTCATACTCTTATCAGCTACTCTGTTTTTGGAAGGGCAAAAAATGATGATCAAATATTCATACTTTGGCTGAAGACAACTCCACACATGATTGCCCCTGGATCCCATTAAAGAAAAACTATGTCCATAGAGTGATTAACAGATAAGCAGTTCTACTATGGACTCACTTCAACTTCTTTCATGGGCATTCGGATTCTGTTTTTCAATGCAAAGGCTGGTGACTTGGGAACTGTGATTGGAAGGACTTTCTTTTCAGGAACACCCTGGAAAGAGGAAGCAACTCTATTAGATATCCCAGTACAACATCAGGGTATTGTCAGATTAAATTCCCTTTTTAAAGAGAAGTACCCATACCATGAAAAAAAAAAAGACTAACAGGATTTAGAACACTGTTGTTCACCTAATGGAGACAAAGACTTATGTGGGACACATGGGACTCTAAAGGTGAATTATGATAGACAAGGCAGCAAATGATGAGAACATAGACAGTGTTGACTATGTAAAAATCTTATTCACCACTTTTTTTTTGTTTTATGGAAATTATTCACAACAAAAAATGCCAGAGCTGGAGCAATAATACGGTGGGTAAGGGGCTTCCCTTTCACACAAATGACCTAGTTTGAATCCCCAGCATTCTATATGGTCCCCCGAATCCCACCAAGAGTGACCCCTGAGTGTAGAGGCATGAGTAAGCCCTGAGCACTGTTGGGTGTGACCTAAAAAATAAAAACAAACCAAAAAAAAGCACCTAATGTTGATGTTCAATTTTTTTTTTTTAATCTTCCTTTCAATGCCATTTCTCCTAAACAAAACTGAAAGGCTTCCCAAAAGGGAAATAAATGTATTTGGCAAGGACTAGTTTACCTTCCTTTACCAAATATAAGAACAAGCAATTCACAACATACGTAAGAGCTCAAATTCAGTAATTTTTTTCCAAAATTTATAACAAGATGTGCTTCATCTGTAAGACAGAATATATTTAGGACTGGGCAGTGTCTAAGTGGTACAGGACGTGCCTTGCATGTGAGACTGTGGGTTCAATTCCCACCACAATAAAAGAGAAAGCAAAAAAGCCAAGTAGTATTTAAAAGACTGATAAATACATGTGTAAGTAAGGCTGATAAATACATGTGTTGAAGAACATACAGGGGGAAAGAGTATAAGTTGGTAGAACTTCAGGTGATTATTAAAATTTTAACTTGTTCATGCAATTTCATCCAATATTATACTTTCTAATACTTGATTCTTAGCTTTTGTTTTTTATTTTCTGGGGGAGAGAGTAGAGAGAGGGTGCTTGGTCTAGATCCAGCAGTGCTCAGGAATCACTACTAGCTGTGCTTATTCAGAGGGTTATACGCAGTGCTCGAACCAAACCAGGTTAGCAGCATGCAAAACAAATGCCTTAACCCCTGTACTATCTCTCTGATACTTAGTTTAGTTTTTAGGTGTATTTCAATATAACTTTTTAAAAATAATAAAAACTGGGGCTGGAGCACAGCAGGTAGCGCATTTGCCTTGCATGCGACCAACCCGGTTTTAATTCCCAGCATCCCATATGGGTCCCCCGAGCACCACCAGGAGTAATTCCTGAGTGCAGAGCCAGGAGTAACCCCTAAGCATCGCCGGGTGTGACCTAAAAAGCAAAAAAAAAGAGGAAAAGAAAAATTAATAAAAACTGCAAATTATTTGTCATGAAAGGATCAATTAAATCCTTTAAATTTTGGTATAGCCAAAGAGCAGGCCATCAGAGATTTTAAAAAGTTTTCACAATATTGAAGGGGGGAAGAATAAGTTACTGAAAGAGATTCTTTTAATCTTATTTTTATGGTTTTTGGATTACACGTGGCTGTTCTCAGGATTTAATCCTGGTTCTGTGCTCAGGATTCCCTCCTGGCAGAGATTAGTCAGGGATCAAACCAGGGTCAGTTACATGCAAGGCAAGCTCTTTACTCACTGTACTATTTCTCTGGCCCCAGAGATTTTTTTTTTTCTTTGTGGGTCACACCCGGCGATGCACAAGGGTTACTCCTGGCTCATGCACTCAGGAATTACTCCTGGCGGTGCTGGGGAGACTATATGGGATGTCGAGGATCGAACCCAGGTCAGCCGTGTGCAAGGCAAACTCCCTACCGGCTGTGCTATCGCTCTGGGCCCCCCCCCCCCGCCCCCGAGATTATTTTTGAGTTTTACAAGCTTATATACAAGGCTAAGAAGACATCAAGTGATAGAACACATGTCTAATCTGGGCTAGGCCCCTAGTGAAACATCTGCATGACCCTTTAGCAAGACCATTAGGACCACATTGGTAGGTCAAGTAATACCCAGAATCCCCAGCAACTACTGAAAATTCTTCCAGTAGAAATGTATATATATAATGAAATAGAAAATAAAATCTAAACCATTTCTTGGCTTTTTGGCTAAAATCAAGTGTAGAAAATACAATCCAGGAAGAACACCAAATAGCTCTCATCTCTTTGAGAATGGGTTGAGAGACATTCACTTTCTGTAAGTCTAATTAATAAAACTACTCTGAAAATTTGTCCTTATTCACTTCCTATCTAGCACCAACTTAGAATCCATGTGCCAATACGGTACACATCATTCAAAGCAGTTACAACTTAGGAGAGCTCTCCAGCAGAGAGCTCAGTGACTTAGAGCACAGATCTTGTCAACTCGAGGCCATGAGTTCAATCCCGCCTGGCCTCACAGAGCTGACCACATCACAGTTAAGTGTGTATAAGCACTGGGATATAAAAGCAACACAACTAAAACAGATGTGGAAGACCCATGGTCAATAAGTGTGACCTTGACATCAAGGCAACTTCTGGTGCCCCTACTGAAACGTGCATAAGCACAAATGTTGCACAGTCCCTAGTGAGCACATCGGCTGAGTCTGGGCACAGCCTGATATTGGAGATGCAGCAAGCAACATCACTAACTCCATTTTTATTAACACATATCCATATGCTATCCGGATCAGTTTTAGGTCACATTATCTATAGCCCATGACATTTCCTTTACCTGGTCTTCAAAAAGTCTTTCAGTATCTCATCTTATTTCTCCCATGCATCTTTACTATATAGTCAGAACTACATCTGAGACTTTTATGTCACTTCCTTCTCCCTCAACTCCGCTTCCTGTCTCTTTTCAAACCCCTTCAGAGTAGTGAGAGTACAGTGAATAGTATTGGCCTTGCATACAAAACCTGGAACTTGAGGAACAGCATGACTTCATAGCACAGAAACAAATTTAGTATGCAGCTGCCCCTAGATGTTCTGCAAAGGCAGCAGAAAAATACACTTTTCATGATTGCTTCCCTTTGGAAAACAGGTCTTTTCCTAAATATGTGCTATTTGTATTAACAAGAAAATGTGCTTTGAAAATGAATTAGAGCGACTTATAAGTAGATTAACAGGGGGTGGGAGTGATGATACAGTGAGTAAATCTTTTGTCTTGCATGCGGAAAACCCGGGTTTGATCCCTTGCATCCCATATATAGTCCTCAGAGCACCACCAAGAGTAATTCCTGAGGGATTTCTGAGTGCAGAGCCAGGAGAAAGTCCTGAACATCACTGGGTATGACCCTAAACCAAAAATAAATAAATAGATAAACAGGAGCCAGAGAGATAGCTCAAAAGTATGTAATCCTGAGTTCCACTGGGAGAGATTCCCAAGCAGAGCCAGGAACTACCCCCAAGCACTGCTAGGTGTGGTCCAAACACCATTTCTAAATAAACTAAACAAAATAATATTTAGTAAATAAAACACATCCAGATGTAGTACTTTCTAAATTTCTCATCTGAATGTCTCTGCTTGTGTTCTTGCTCTCTGGTAAGCCCAAGTACTCCGAAAGCCTCTAAATAAATCACCTTTTCAAAGTCTCCGCTGAAGAGCTGCCTTTTAAAAAGAGGTTTTCAAATTATTTCTTCACTCAGAGAACTGACTTCTCTTTTCTGTATATAAATTTATCACAGTTTATACTAAATTTTACTGTACTTATTTATTTAAATATTCTCCATCTGCTAGTGTGTGTGTGCTTCAAGAATAGGGACAGACATAAATCCCTAAGCTTGGCAACCCCAAACCTTGGCACGTGTAAGGCATTCAGTAAATGTTTGTTGAATAAATATAGTAAGATTGAATAACAATTATACGTTGGACTCTTAAGACTCTTGGTTGGACTCTTTAACTTGGTAGGCTACTTCTTAATCCCAACAATGCTACAACAATGCATTTTTGGAATATCTTCATGAAAGTGGCTTTTAAGGTCAGTTTTAGGAACTTGCAGGTAGTCAATCAATCTTTGAATTAGAAAAAAAAAATTTCCTGCTCTTATTTAACTACTCAGAAGTTTTAGTTTAAAAGGCTTTTAGACTAGCTTCAAAAAAGCAAATTAGGGGCTGGAGTGATAGCACAGCGGGTAGGGCGTTTGCCTTGCACGAGGCCAACCCAGGTTCAAATCCCAGCATCCCATATGGTCCCCTGAGCACCGCCAGGGGTGATTCCTGAGTGCATGAGCCAGGAGTGACCCCTGTGCATTGCTAGGTATGACCCAGAAAGCAAAAAAATAAAAAAAGGCAATTTAATCTTAAAATATAAAAATCAGCCACACTGGGGCTGGAGCAATAGCACAGCAGGGAGGGCATTTGCCTTACATGCAGCCGAACTTGGTTCGATTCCCAGCATCCCATATGGTGCCCTGAGCACTGTCAGGACTAATTCCTGAGTGCAGAGCCAGGAGTAACTCCTGTGCATCTCTGGGTATGACCCAAAAATTAAAAATAAATAAATAAAATCTGCCACACTGAAGGAATATTAGACACATGGCTTTTCCAAACTGTCATCAATCAACATTACCAATCATTGGAAATAATTTAACCTCTCCCAAGGTGGTGGGTGCTGTGAGAGTTCTTATTTTCTAAAGAAAAGTGTGTTGTGGGGGCTGGAACAATAGCACAGCGGGTAGGGCGTTTGCCTTGCATGCGGCCAACCCAGGTTCAAATCCCAGCATCCCATATGGTCCCCTGAGCACCGCCAGGGGTAATTCCTGAGTGCAGAGCCATAAGTAACCCCTGTGCATCGCCAGGTATGACCCAAAAAGCAAAAAAAAAAGTGTGTTGTGTTTGGGAGTGAGGAGTTGTAGAGGTGGGTCAATGAGATAGTGAAATCTAACATAGTAGGACTTGTAATTAGAAGACATTCATAATCAGAAAACCCACCTCAGACATTCATGAAATGGGTTTTCAAAGAATGTTTACCATAAAACAACAAAAATCTGTTCCTCCTTGGGGCTATAGTGATAGTACAGTGGGTTGGGCGTTTGCCTTGCACACAGCCGACCCGGGTTCAATTCCCAGCATCCCATATGGTCCCCTGAGCACCGCCAGGAGTGACTCCTGAGTGCAGAGCCAGGAGTCAGCCCTGAGCATCTCCAGGTATGACCCAAAAAGCCAAAAAAAAAAAAAAAAAAAATCTGTTCCCCAATATACTTGAACAGGTGGACAGTAGCCTATTGACACAGAAGGAGCAGGGGGCAACAAATCAGGGACATGTTCTAGCATAGCTACAGCTCCTATCCAAGCTATGTAACTTAGGCAATGGTCTCAGAAGTCTTGAATTTTATTTTTGTTTTTCCATTAGAACAGTAACAAGACACATCTAAAGACTCAGTTTTAAAATAGTTCCTCCGGGGGCTGGAGCAATAGCACAGCGGCTGGGCATTTGCCTTGCACGCGGCCAACCCGGGTTCGATTCCCAGCATCCCATATGGTCCCCTGAACACTGCCCGGGGGTAATTCCTGAGTGCAGAGCCAGGAGTAACCCCTGTGCATCACCGGGTGTGACCCAAAAAGAAAAAAATAAATAAAATAAAATAAAATAAAATAGTTCCTCCCTGGGGGCTGGAGCAATAGCACAGCGGGTAGGGCGTTTGCCTTGCACGCGGCCGACCTGGGTTTGAATCCCAGCATCCCATATGGTCCCCAGAGCACTGCCAGAGGTAATTCCTGAGTGCAGAGCCAGGAGTAACCCCTGTGCATTGCCTGGTTTGACCCAAAAAGCAAAAAAATTAATAAATAAAAATGAAAAATAAAATAGTTCCTCCTTTTCTACTCTGTATCTACCTAACAGAAAAATGTGCATTTGACTATTTTGTGGGTATTTGTGTGGGTGGGGGCACTACACCCAGCTACGCTCAGGAATCACTCCTGGTGGGGCTCAGGAAAACAATACGAGGTGCTGGGGTCAAACCCAGGTTGGCTGTGGGCAAGGCAAGCTCCCTACCTGCTGCACATTGCTCCAGCCTCCAGAGAAATGTTCACTTGAAAAGGGAAGTGGTGGGGAGGAATGACAGTACAGCAAGCAGGGCATTTGCCTTGCATGCAGCAGACCGAGGTTCGATTCCTGCACCCTACATGATCCCCCGAGTCCACCAGAAGTGGCCCCTGAGCACTGCCAGGTATGGCCCAAAAACAAAATCAAAAACTTAATTAAAAAAAAAATTTAAAAAGAGCAACAGAGGACCAGAGAGATAGTACAAGAGTTAAGGCGCTGGCCATGCATGTAGCCAACACTAGTCCAATCCCAGGAACCTTATATGGTTCCCCCTAGCCTCGCCAGGCATGATCCTGAAGCACAACACAAGGATTAAAGCCCTGAGCACAGTCAGGAGTAGCTCACAACCCAAAATAAAAAGCAGTAGAAATTTCTCAAAAGATAAGTCACGAAAAGAGATATTTACTAGTAGGCCCAATCCTAATGAATTGGAAAGTGATTTATGAAAAGCAGTTTACAGCAGCTATCCATCCACACTTCGTCTCCACTACTATTATGAGGGAATCATTAAAAAATAAAGGCAATTGAGCTCATAAAAACAGAAAAAGCTCCTTGCTTTGCTATTGAAATTACAAGAGCTTTAAGGGCAGAGAAGAACATTCCCTTGTATTATGCAGAGCAACTAAAAAACTGTAGTTTTCAAATGTCAATGGACATATGCTGATTAATATTAGTGTTCCTATTTAATATTAGTGTCCCTATTTGTTTAGACATCAATCTGCTCTACCAGAATGTAAAAAGCTTTGAGCAAACAGGCTACATCTCTTCTCATCTTTCAATTACCAACATAGTGATAGTACAGCAAATAGGACATTAGTACCCTATATGGTCCCCAAACCAGTCAGGAGTAATTCCTGTGTGTAAAGCCAGAAGTAATCCCTGAGTACTACCACATGTGGCCCAAAAACCAAATAAACCTTAAAACATTAATTATCAATACAAGCTAGAACACAGGCCAGTGCATTTCAGTTTATACTGTTATCCATTTATCCCATACTATGCCCACACTGTGATTCTAGGTACTAGGGCTACAGAAGGGAACAATAAAGTCACGCAGCCTCCCTGCTCTCAGGTAACTCACATTCTAATTGGATAGAAAACAAAAAGGTGGGGTTAGAGCAATAGTACACATCTGACACACCTTGAACACAGCTGACCTGGGTTTGATCCCCGGCATCCCATATGGTCACCTAAACACCACCAAAAATAATTCCTGAGCACAGAGCCAGGAGAAACCCCTGAGATTGGGGCATCACAGGGTGTGGCCCAAAAAGCAAAAAAAAAAAAAAAGAGGCAATGAATAAATCAAACATTTCCTGATTTTCACTAGTGCTGTGAAGTAGAACATAGAGCTAAAGAATCATGGGGGCTGTAGGAGGGAAACTGGGAAAAATATTAGTAAATAGGTAAAGTGTCATTAGAAGTGGGAAGTATGAGTAGACAGATGATACATTTAAGAAAAATACCCAAAGGCTTGCTTTTCAAGCCTGTGCTTTCCCTTGAACAAGTACCTCACTTTCCTGTCTTTATGTTGCTTTGCTATTTCCACTCAGGAGAAACCTGTGTTATCTCTCAGCATTACTCCTTCCTCTCCCCTCACATCCTTCGAAATAAGTTTCAATAAAAACTTCCTTGCTTCAACCACAACAGCTAATTAGAGAGAGAGAACAGAAGGGAATGCCTTGCCACAGTGGCAGGGTGGGGTGGGGGGGAGATGGGATTGGGGAGTGTGGGAGGGACGCTGGGTTTACGGGTGGTGGAGAATGGGCACTGGTGAAGGGATGGGTTCCCGAACTTTGTATGAGGGAAGTATAAGCACAAAAGTGTATAAATCTGTAACTGTACCCTCACGGTGATTCTCTAATTAAAAATAAATAAATTAAAAAAAAAAAAAACAACTTCCTTGCTTCACAAAAAAACGGAAGGAAGGAAGGAAGGAAGGAAGGAAGGAAGGAAGGAAGGAAGGAAGGAAGGAAGGAAGGGAGGGAGGGAGGGAGGGAGGGAGGGAGGGAAGGAGGAAGGGAGGGAGGGAAGGAGGGAAGAAAGCAAGAAAACAATAAAACAAAGCAAGCAAGCTGTGCTGGAGAAACAGTATAATGCGGAGGGTACTTGCCTTATACATGGCCCAACCAGAGTTTAATCCCTTGCACCACAGTCACCTGAGTGATCCTTGAGCACAGAGCTAGGAGTAAGCCTTGAGAACAGGCCCAAAAAACAAAACTAAAGAGCTCAAAGAGCTGAGTGACTGTATTCAATCACCAGCACCACATGGTTCTCTGACCATAGAGCGGGAGTAGCCCTGAGCACTGCCAGGTGTGAGAGTAAAGAGAGAAAAGAGAGCATGCTGCAAATGCTCTAAATCAGCTGTGATGATGACTGCCTAACAACACTGCAAATACACTTTTTTTTTTTTTTTTTTTTTGCTTTTTGGGTCACACCTGGCGATGCACAGGGGTTACACCTGGCTCTGCACTCAGGAATTACCCCTGGCCGTGCTCAGGGGACCATATGGGATGCTGGGATTTGAACCCGGGTCGGCCGCGTGCAAGGCAAACGCCCTACCAGCTGTGCTATCTCTCCAGCTCCTCTTTTGATTTTGAATTCAACGAGTGCTCGGCCACTCTCACAGCCACGCAACATCTTAGGCTATTCATAACAAGCAATACGAAATAAATTATCTAGGGGCTGGAGCGATAGCACATCAGGTAGGGCGTTTGCCTTGCACGCAGCCGACCCGGGTCAAATCCCAGCATCCCATATGGTCCCCTGAGCACCGCCAGGAGTAATTCCTGAGTGCAGAGCCATAAGTAACCCCTGTGCATCGCCGCCGGGTGTGAACCAAAAAGCAAAATATATATATATATATCTAGCATCTGCCTGTTCAGCAGGTTCAAGTGGTGGCAGGTAAGTTCAAAATAATGGTAGGACTGGTGTCAAAATAGTGAATGCAATCCATTGTTGTGAACTACTTAATGAAAATATTAAAAAAAAAAAAACACTAAAGACTAAAAAGATAATACAACAGGTAAGTAAGGAAATCTGCCTTGCACACAGCTGACCAAGGATTAATCCCCAACAACACATATGATCCATCCCCCATGTGTAGAACCAGGAATGATCTCTGAGCACAGAGCCAAAAGTAAGCCCTGATCACAGCTGGGTATGGGAACCCCTCACTGACCCCCTCCAAAAAGGAAGAAAAAGAAAAGAATGCAAGCCCCCCCAGAGAGAAAGGGGGAGATGAAGAGAGGGGCTAGGGGGAGAGAAAGAGGAGGAGAGGAAGAGGGGGAGAAGGAGAGGGGGAGAGGGAGAGGGGTAGAGAGTACGAGAGGGGGGGAGGGAGGGAGGGAGGGAGGGGGGGGGGACAAAGGGAGAATAAAAGCAGCCTGAAATAAAGCATGAAGCAGGGGTGAGTTCCCCAAGCAACAGAGTTCTCAGACCTGTCTCAGAGCAGTTAGGAAAATACAGTGAAACAAGGTTATCTCAGGGAAGAGAAGAGGCGGAGAGGAAGAGGGTAGAGGAAAAGAGAATTAAAAAAAAGAGTGGAGGGCGGGGAAAGGAGAGGGAAGGAAAGACATCACTGATATGCTGATATCCCCAAGTCACATCTGAAATATTATTGCTAAAATTACTCACTGGCCTCATGACAGCACTTCTACCGCTGTGGTGCCCCAGCTCCCCACTAGATGTCGGCATCAGGTTCACATTTCACACCCCTGAGCTCAAGGCTTTCATCACTCCCCCTCTGCCCTACCTGTCTCTCATCAACCCTGCTGTCTCTTCACCATCTATCAGCCACAAGATGAGCACAAGAAACACGGTAAGGACGCATGGGATGGAGCTTCAGCACCAGGGGACAGATAGGGACGGACCTGACAAACAGGCAAAGCTTCCTCTGGGCTCTAGGAGGAAGGAAGGCTTTTCTGTCCTGCTGTTAAGAAGTCCAGGACTGGAAACCAAAGCACCAAATCTCAGATCTGCCATCAAATTTGAAAAACATTTCTCCTTTTAAGCCTCCCTTTATAAAACCCTAAGAGGGTAGATGAGAATTCATCTATGCTTTGCTTTTCTAAAACCAAGAGTTAAAGTGAAATCACTAGAAACTTTAGTAGGGAGAACAGTGAGCAGCTAGCATCAAATTCAAAAACCGCAAATACGGAAATAAACAATAGCAGCATAACAGAATAGAATACAGTGATTAAGGAGGTGAAAGGTTCAGATCCTTGCTCTCCATACTAAATAATTCTTAATGACCATTTCCTCATCTGAAAGGTAGAATAATATGAGAGCCTACCTCATAAAGAGTTGTTATGAGAAATAAGGTAGACTACCTAAAACTACAATACAAGCAAAAAATGATAGCTATTGTCTGCTTATTGTGTATAGGTTTTACACTAAATTCTTCACCAGCTTCACAATAATCTGTGCAGCACCCTACAAATCAGTACTCCAGAGCTGAGGCCCAGAAATCTGTTTATGTGCTAAAATCCCCAGAGGATCTGAGAACTACTTGGATTTGGCACATAACTCCTCCCCTACAGCATACCACATCATATCTAACACACCTGACTTACCTACTAGTTTGTTGTAGATCTGTTCACCATAATTCTCAATAAGGATAGGTTTGGTTTTGTTTGAGCAACTCCTGGCTGTGCTCAGAGCTTACTCCTGGTTCTGCACTCAGGGATCATTCCTGTGGGCTCAGGGGATGCCCGGGATCTAACCTGGGTAGGCGACAGTCGCTCAAAAAGGCATAATCTAAGACCTGATTTTACTCATCTTTCTCCCATTCTTCACTTCTCTCTTTTCACCTCCTGCCCTGCCACCCTCCTATTTTTCAACAGCGCCAGGAATCAACCCAGTTCCTATGGTCTGAACCACCTATCTCAACATTCACTCCTGTTCCAGAAGGCTCCCTTATGTTCTCCACCTTTCAGAATTTTGTTATTTTATTCCCACTGCCTGGACTGCTAAACAACTACATTTCATTGTATTTCTAAAAGTTCAAACCCTACCAATAATGGGAAAGCACACACACCACCTACTACCCACTCCCACCCCCCACAGCTCTCTCACAGACCTCTGCAATCAAAGTGCCTGAATTCTTGCTCCATCATTTACTAGCTTAATGCCCAGGAATGTTATTTAGCCTATCTGTGCCTCATTTGCCTCCTAGATATCTGCTGATAATTAAAGTGACCACCTGAAAGATTTATGGTCAAAATTAATGAGTCATAGTGCCTGGGATGCTGCTCAGTGGTACAGCCCTTTCCTTGCATGTATAAAGCCTTGGGTTCAAGTCCTGGCACCACCGAAAAATAAATATTAACAAGCAAATTAACAGAAAAGGGTTGGGTACTTATTAAGTCTCAGCTATCATGGTGACAATTTCACTACACATTGGGAGAATCAGATCATATGTTTCCTCTTCCATCAAGCACTCCCTGTTTGTCTGTTCATTTGTTTGTATTCAAGTTCTATTTTACTTGGTTGGAAAGTAATCACTCTCTAACAATTTTTGTCTATAGGTTCTGAGTCGCCAATTCTCAGGCACATGGCCAGAAACTAAGGTTCTAGCGAAAGGGCAACTACACCTGGAAAAATCATTACCTCCTTTAACGTACTTTCAACCATGAATCTCAGAACATTTTATATGTTCTACATAATGCGGTTTTCTTTACTAGATTACATGGTCCTGACGCAAAATTCATCTCTTCATTACCTACAGCTCCTAATATGATGCCTTAATTACAGTGTCTGTCTATCCCAACATTTGTGACGAGTGGGTATTTGGTGATGCAGTTATAGCACACATCAATTGTTCTTACCACAACATCTTCCAAGATCTTAGAGGGACATGGTCTGGAATGAAACTCAAAATGTTCATCCTCTGATTTCTTCTTTGACTCTCGTTCCTGGATTCTTTTTTCAATTTCTAAATCAAAGCCAATAGGCTGGGTGGGTGGTTTCACAGGTGGTTTTTTAGGCAAGATGGGTCCACTTTCAAGAATCCTGGGATCAAGTTCTCGTGCTTTGAATTTATATCTGTGAGTTTATATAACAACAACAATTTTTTTTTTTACTGAAAACCACATCAACAACAAGGTAGGTCAAAAACAAAAGTATAATAATCATTGGTTACCGATCATAAAATTCCCAAAACAAAATTTTAGCTCTTACCATTGCTATTAACTTATCTCTGTTTCCAGAGCTAAGAATAAATGATAGTCCTAACATTTCCATCACTTTATTTATTATTTTTGCTTTTTGGGTCACACCCAGCGATGCTCAGGGGTTACTCCTGGCTTTGCACTCAGGAATTACTCCTGGCGGTGCTTGGGGGACCATATGGAATGCCGGGGATCGAACCCAGGTCGGCCGCGTGCAAGGCAAACGCCCTACCCGCTGTGCTATCGCTCCAGCCCCACATTTCCATCACTTTAAAGAACATTTCTCTTCACAAAGGACAGAAAAAGGAATTGAAGAACATCGAAGAGAAACCCCGTGCTAATCATAACTAGACTAGAAAGGACACAAGGCCAGTGAGGGGTCTTGAGCGCTCTGGTGGTGGTGAAGGAGCAGTAGCTTTGGACACCAAAATCATAAATGTTAATACAATTGTAACCATGTTACTTAAACTATTTAAAAAAATTTTAAATAATACAAGGAGAGAGAGCTCAATAGGCTAAGTGCGTGCTTTGCCAACAGGAAACCTGGATGTGATACTCGGCACTGCTGGGAGTGGCCCCCAAGCACAATGCTGGGGTTAGCCTCTGAACACTGCTGTATGTGGCCTAAAAAACAACCAAACAAACAACAAACCAAATGCAAACTACACCCTCTGGGTATCTATATATGGGTGGAATCTTCCTAAACAAGGTTCAAAGGACACCCCTTTAACAGAATCATAAATTCCTCCACTTCTGCATTAGTTTTTCATCAGTTTACACAGTAGGCCATTTCCATAGTACAGAGGCAAGGACATGGCCTTGAGTCTATAGCTATTCAGTGCCATAAATCCCCAAGGCAAGAACAACAACTCCCTCTTACAAAACTGAAAAGTAAATAGTTTCTTCCTCAAGTAATAACAGTGGGGACTTACTGTTGTAGTTTCTCAAGTTCCTCAGCCTCTTGATCTGCTGCACTTTTGTAGGTCACAGGCCTTGCACGATGCTTGGTTTGCAGTACGGGGGTCTGTGGGTCTCTGGAGATCTTCGCCACAGCAGGTTTAGAAGGCAACAGAACTACAAACCAAGACTACAGGTAATCACCTCGTTCAAAAAAACCAACCTACCTATACAGGCTACCTCACGAATCAGTGCAGAGATGCCAAACCACAGAATGGCTGGCCTACCACACTCAGCTCAGATCGCTGCCAGCCTGAGAAGCAAGCGTTCAGTCTCCTTTTCCCAACCAGGAATTAAGCTAAGGAGTGTAATGAAGGTAGACTTTAATAAACTCAACCCCCTGAAAGCAAATGGATTCTTTATCTGATGGATTCTTTATCATAGCCTCTATTTTCTTTCTATTGGAAATGCCAACTTTCTTGAAAAATAAGGCTTGCTTATTCCAGCTTCAAAATATCTTCTCGGGACTAGCACAAGAGATCACTCAAATGCTGGAGCACATGGTTCGCATGCAGTAGGCCAAACTGGATCCCACGTACTATAGTGAAAGGGCACTGAGCATCAAGTTGGGAGCAATCCCTTAGGTGTGGGATACGGCTCCAAAACCATAAACAAATACACAGAGAATAAAAACTTTCTAAAGACTAAGCACTAATTCTCAACTTTAGGAATTCCCTAAAAGCATTCTATCAAATTATCAAGCAAATCTCTCAAAAAATCAAATCAAATACTAAATTAAAAAAAAAAAAAAACAACAAAGCACCACACACTAAAGCATAAATATCAAGATAATTACAGTTGGTCAGAAAAATAATTTACCTGTCTAGGAAAATTCTCAAGTTTATTAATTATATAGAATAAGTTCTCTAAGTTACAAGAGTGGAAAACAGAAACCAAACATTTTTTTTTTTTTTGGATCACACCCGGCCATGCACAGGGGTTATTCCTGGCTCTGCACTCAGGAATTACTCCTGGCGGTGCTCAGGGGACCATATGGGATGCTGGGATTTGAACCCGGGTCGGCCTCATGCAAGGCAAACGCCCTACCAGCTGTGCTATCGCTCCAGCCCCATTTTTTAATGGCAGTGATTAAACCCAAGGCCTCATACATGCAAGGCAAATACCGAGCTGAAATCAAACCTAATTTTTAGAAAAGCATCAGACTTCTGCGACCAGAGAGAGATAGTACAGTGGGTTCAATCACTGTGAAAAAAAAATAAGAAAAAACGCATAAAACCTTGAACATAAAATGCCTTCTTTTTTTTTTTTCTTTTGGTTTTTGGACTATACTTGGCTGTGCTCAGGGATTATTCCTGGCTCTGTGCCCAAGGATCACTTCTGGCAGGCTCAAGGAACTATATGCGATGCCGGGGATCAAACCCAGGTCGGCCATGTACCTGCTATACTATTGCTCCGGCAACATATCTTTTATGGATAATTAAACAAATTAAACATTGACACAAGCCAAAGATTTTCTTATTACATAATGATATCTTTGGTTACTTTGATTCCCTATAGCCAATTAATTATTGACCAGCAGAGTCAGACAGTTGATGCATCTAAGTGCACAGACAGCTCCATAGTTCAGAAAAACTATACCTATATTGTTCACATATAAGTACATGCTATAATTAATTTCAAAAGGTGGGATTTCAATTACAAAAAAATTTGTGTATGATACATAATGAAAGAGAATTCTAGGGGGATCTCCAGACAGGTTGTTTTTTTTTTCTTTTTTTTGCTTTTTGGGTCACACCTGGCGATGCACAGGGGTTACTCCTGACTCTGCACTCAGGAATTACCTGTGGCGGTGCTCAGAGGACCATATGGGATGCTGGGAATCGAACCCGGGCCGGCTGCGTGCAAGGCAAATGCCCTACCCGCTGTGCTATCGCTCCAGCCCCCTCCAGACAGTTATTATATTGATCAGAAACTTACCAATATCTTCCTTTTTGCTTCTTAAGTGATATCTGTTAAGGGTTTGTTTATGGAAGGCTTCAACCTGCTGTGCAAGGGGCACATATGTAGAAGCTGTTTCATCAAATGTTCTTTTCTTTCCATGGGACAGGTTGAAAGGCTTAATAATGGTGCATCCTCTGGATACTTGAGCCTGTGAAGAAATTGTTCACCAAATGAAGTACTATGAAAGAGTTCAGATCTTGCATAAGCCACATACTCAGCACACACACAAAAAAAAAATCAAAAGAGGAGCTGGAGAGATAGCACAGCGGGTAGGGCGTTTGCCTTGCACGCGGCCGACCCGGGTTCAAATCCCAGCATCCCATATGGTCCCCTGAGCACAGCCAGGGGTAATTCCTGAGTGCAGAGCCAGGAGTAACCCCTGTGCATCGCCAGGTGTGACCCAAAAAGCAAAAAATAAATAAAGAGAAAAAATAAAAAGAACCTATGTAAAGTTTTTTCATTCCTTGAAAAAAGATTATATCCAATTTACCCCCAATTCTTTGTAGGGAATGAGGGAGTGGTAGTGCCTGAAATGGAACTCAGGTCTCACACAAGACATTAAGTCACATTCTCAACCTCCAATCTATCCCCATCTTTCAAAAACAGAAGAAAAGAGGACAGGAATGAGGTTTAGTGATAAGTGCTTATCTTGTATGTGTAAGGTCCAGCGTTCAATTTCTGGCACTGAAGGAAAAAGAAAAGAGGAAAAAGGATGTAGCACTTAGTAAGTCATGCAAAATCAATTAAGATGATTTTTCACGTTTATGTTTGCTTTGGTTTGGGAGCCCCACCGTCTTAGAGCTTACTGCTCACTTCAGGCTAAGGTAGGGATCAGGGACCATATGCAGAGCTAAGCTAGAACCCACCATGTGATCTGTGTGCTAGGAAGTGTCTTATTTGCTGTACTCTATTTCTGGCCCCAGAATATCTATATTTTGAAATAATCAAGAACAAGATTTTTTAGATTTAAAGGAGGGGTAGGGAGAGTTGCAATAGCATCTCATCCCCAGTCCCATTTTTTAAAAAGTCCTTTTATTTTTTGCAGAGGTGGGAGCTAGGGGGGCCTCTTCAGTGGGCGCAGGGGCCATTCTTCTGGCAATACATGGCCTAGTGGTACAAACACAACAGTTCAGTGCTTTGCGCAATGATGTGGTGCTACTCTAAGGCCACCACACTGGTGCTCAGGAGCCAGCAGAGCTATATCTGGCAACATCTGAGGGCCACCAGAGCTACATCCCGTGGTATTTGAGGGGTCATATGGTGCTGGGAATCTAACTTAGAGTTCATGAATAAGTCATAACTCCAGTCCTCTGAATTACCTGCCCTCCCCAGTCTTTTTGATTGGGCATCTGGGTCTCGATCAGGAAAGTAGCTCCCAAATGATTATCTCTCCAACTATTTCCCCAACTGATGAAGAAGTTTGAATCATTAATTTTTATAAAAGTTGTCTCTGACTAGAAACAAAGCTTTTTGAGGACTTACCCCTCAAAAAAAAAAAAAAACCAAAATTTTAAAGAACACCTCAGATTTAAAACTTGAAAGGTGGGCTGGAGCAATAGCACAGCAGATAAGGTATTTGCCTTGCATGCGGCCAACCCGGGTTCGATTCCCAGCTTCCCATATGGCCCCCCAAGCACCGCCAGGAGTAATTCCTAATGCAGAGCTAGGAGTAACCCCTGTGCATCGCCGGGTGTGACCCAAAACTGCAAAAAAATAAATAAAATAAAATAAATTTTAAAAAATGAAATAAAACTTAAAAGGTGAGAGTATAGGGATTAAAGTGCTTGCCCTAGGGGATAGGAGGAAAAAAAAAAAGTCAAGAAAGTGCTCTTCCTACATGCAGCCAACTCCATCTGCAGTACTGTATATGGTTCCCTAAGCACCACTAGGAGTGATTCCTGAGCAACTAGTCAGGAATAAGCCCTAAGCACCACCAGGTATGGCCCAAACACCACAAAGAAGAAAAAAAACAGAGGGAGGGAGGGAGGGAGAGAGAGAGGAGAGGAGTTGACTTCAGCAATTAATGACAATGCAAGTAGAGTACTAGAATTTTTGTTAATGTTCTACTACTACACAGGATTTGAGTGGTCTGTCCAATCTCATTTTCCCTATAAAGTATATTTTATTTTGTACTATCTTTACATACACAAGACATCATCAAGAATAACATCAACTGGGGCTGGAGAGATAGCACAGCGGGTAGGGTGTTTGCCTTGCACGCGGCCGACCTGGGTTCAAATCCCAGCATCCCATATGGTCACCTGAGCACGGCCAGGGGTAATTCCTGAGTGCAGAGCCAGGAGTAACCCCTGTGCATCGCCAGGTGTGACCCAAAAAGCAAAAAAAAAAGAATAACATCAACTTTTGTAATTTTTACAAACTGTAGTGTGTGCCTATAATTAAACACACATGATTCTATGTGTCTTATGCACTTTTTTTTTTTTTTTTTGCTTTTTGGGTCACACCTGGCGATGCACAGGGGTTACCCCTGGCCGTGCTCAGGGGACGATATGGGATGCTGGGATTTGAACCCGGGTCGGCCGCGTGCAAGGCAAACGCCCTACCCGCTGTGCTATATCTCCAGCCCCTCTTATGCACATTTTTACTCAGTTTTACAACAAATTGGTAAGACAGGTTCCCAGAGAGATACAGAAATTTACCAAAAGTCACAGAACTAACAATGCAAACTGAGGATCTTTCTTTTCAGTATTTGGTTCAGCACTTTGGTTCAGCAGAAGCCAGGAAAAAGGATAACTTGATAGTAATCAGAATGTTAACCAACTGTATACTGTTGACTTAATTGTAACTACTGGTGAACAGTGGTCAATAAATAGTTTTATATCTCTTAAAAAAAAAAAAAGGAGGATCTCTATTGTTTGGCTGTCAAATCACTCCCTGCATTGCTCAGGTGCTGCTCCCAGCTCTGTGACTGGAGAGGATCACTCTACAGCGGTCAGGAGGGATGCACTGCTGGGGATCAAACCTGGGTAAATCACACGCAAGTCAAGCACTTAACCCCTGTACAATCTCTCTAGTCCAGGCACAGATCTATTTTAAGTCAAAATATTCTTCTCTCAATTATATTACTATAATCGATCAGAGAGTACTAGATCTGAAATTCTAACTGAATTAGTAACAGGAATATTCTTTCAGCCCATAAACTTACAGGAGACGAAGGATGCTTTCGCAGCTCCGATGTAAAGTTTATTTCCTTATATTCTTCCTGGTTCTTGGGGTGCTGTTTAATTCGCTCATCTGTTCGAAAATGGAAGTCAACTACTTTGGTTACTTGGCTCACTGGTTTCTTCAAGGAGTGCCCTGGGTGAGAAGCAAAGTAAACACATAGGCAACACTGAAAATAGAGAACAACAGTATAACCGCTTTATTCCATTCCTACCAATGCATTTATAACCATGGATCATATAACTTGTTTCACTTTCTACAAAAAAAACCTAATACTTCAAACAACCCTTGGAATAGCCTTATTTGCTAAGAAATGCTGAGTCAGGGGCTGGAGCAATAGCACAGCGGATAGGGCATTTGCCTTGCACACAGTCGACCCGGGTTTGATTCCCAGCATCCCATATGGTCCCCTGAGCACCGCCAGGAGTGATTCCTGAGCGCAGAGCCAGGAGTAACCCCTGTGCATCGCCAGGTGTGACCCAAAAAGCAAAAAAAAAAAAAATGCTGAGTCAGAGGCCAGGCCCTTCCATCAGACGCACCAACAAAAGATCAAACTGTCAAACTATCTGACACATATGGTGTTAGATGCACAGTCCAAAGGATTAGAGCACCTCATCGCTCAGGTGTGATGATTTTCTGAAGACAGAGAATAACCGGGATACTTTTCATAAGAGTTCAGTATCTGATTTTAAAAGTATCTCTAAGAGAAAAAAACCTATAAACTCCATAGATTTTTTTCAACACACTACTACTGGACATTACAGCTTTGATTCCACCAATAACTATTTGATGCAGAGCAAAACACAATGCAGACCCCTTCAGCTCCCTTAGTCATACTGTTTCTCCATGGCTCTTTTCCTCTGCCTGGGATAGATCAGAAAAATAAATAAACAACCTAACTTGCTCAATTTTTAAAAAATTTTTGGCCACACCATCGATGCTCAGAGGTTACTACTGGCTGTGCAATCAGAAATCATTCCTGGTGGTGCTTGGGGATGCCAGGAATCGAACCCAGGTTGGCTACATGCAAGGCAAGCACCTTACCTTCTTGCTATTTCTCTGGCCCCTGCTCTATCTTTTATTTCAATCCCAGTTCCTTCTTTTTCTAATTAAAGAAAAAGAAATTGGAGGTGAAAGGAACAATTAATTCTATTTTAAAAATGAGAGAAATCTTCATGGAAAAGGACCTCAAAAGATAAAAATAGGGTTAAGTAAGCATGTTAATTAATTAAGCAGCAGAACACTTGCCTTGGATATGTAAGTCCCTGGGTTCAATCCCCAGTACCACTTAAAAAAAAAAAAAGGAATGACATCTATAGTTAGAGATGCTCAAAGAAAGACGTAGGATATGTAAAATGAACTGGAGAGTGATCACTGGACTATAATGAAATCCATATCCAAAACACCCCATAGCCCTTCAAAATTGTATGCTATTGACCAAAAATGACTTTTTTCTTCAGAAACTTAAAAAATAAAAAACCAACAACACTGAGAATTATCTCCTCATAAATTAGATTCAACTAGAACCTAGCTAACCTGTTCCCGCAAGAGCAATTTTCTTGAATTCTTCATTCTTTTTCCGCATCTCCATCACCTCCTGCTGCATCTTCATTCTCTTCTCCAACTCTTGCTCCTCAGTACTTTTAAGAATTTTCTGCCTGAAGGGCAAAATAATACATATTAGGAGATAGGAGAAGAGAAAGGGAATCAATGATTCAAAATAATCTAATGGCATTTTATAGATTGTTTTAGTCTGGAAAAAACAATTAGAACAAAACAAAAAAGGTACTGGAGCAATAGTACAGTGGGCAGGGCACTTGCCTTGCAGGGAGCTGCCCCAGTTTGGATCCCCCACACCCTACACAGTCCCTAAGCTCCACCAATCGTGATGCCTGATCATGGAGTCAGGAGTAAACCCTGTGCACCACTGAATTTGGCCCCCAAACAAAACAAACAAAAAATCTATTTACTCAGATTAAGACCAGAAGGGAGCTTGTCGTAATTAAAATGTTTAGGTATTAAGAAATTTCACAGGGGGGGTCCGGAGCGATAGCACAGTGGGTAGGGCGTTTGCCTTGCACGCGGTCGACCCGGGTTCGATCCCCGGCATCCCATATGGTCCCCCAAGCACTGCCAGGAGTAATTCCTGAGTACAAAGCCAGGAGTAACCCCTGAGCATCGCTGGGTGTGACCCAAAAAGAAAAAAAAAAAAAAGAAATTTCACAGGGGGCTGGAGCAATAGCACAGCCGGTAGGGCGTTTGCCTTGTACTCGGCTGACCCAGGTTCGATTCCCAGCATTCCATATGGTCCCCTGAGCACCGCCATTAGTAATTCCTGAGTGCAGAGCCAGGTAACCCCTGTGCATCGCCAGGTGTGACCCAAAAAGCAAAAAAAAAAAAAGAAAAAAAGAAATTTCACAGATTTTCTCTTATTCTTTACATTTGCTTTAAAAGTAAATTTTTCTCAAGATGTTAAGAGGAGCACCTACTAAGACAGAATTCACCTCTTGAGGGTTACAACTTTAGGACAATGGCAAATTCCACATGCACCATAGTGACTTTGGATGTACTACTTGCAATTTTACTCTACTGGTTCCCATTTAAATTCAGGGGGAAAAAATAAATAAATTTAGGAGAGAAAACATACCTTCCTGGCACATTATATCTGCCCTTCGCTTTTTCTGGGGAAGACTCATTCTTTCCTTGTTGAGCACTGCCTTCTTCCTCTTCCTCTGGCTTCTGTTTACTATTAGAACTTGAGTTCAAAAGAACAAAAAAGTATTTTCTCCACTCCCTAAAGCACACTCTATACAAACCTCCTACGATGCATGGCACTAAAATTCCCTCATTTCTAGCTTGTGTTTCAAGTCCATGTTCTCCCTTGAACACGTATCTGCTTGCTTGCTTCTTTGCTCATTTCCACTCTGGAGAAGCCTGTGTTCTCTCTCAAACATGTACTTCTCCCTTTCTCTACCTCACATTTTTCTAAATAAATTTTAATACAAACTACTTTGTTTCACTAAAAAAGTAAAAATTAAATTTTCTCATTTCTGGGCTGGAGAAGTAGTCAGCAAATAGAGCATTTGCCTCGCACACGGCCAACCCATGTTCAATCCTCAGTACCACATATGGTCCCCATGAGTCCTACAACGAGTGATCCCTAATCACTGCCAATAGTGACTCCTGAGCTCGGTGTCAGGAGTAAGCCCTGAGCACCACTGAGTGTGGTCTAAACCTGTACCCCCTCCCACAAGAAAAAGATTCAGAGATACTATTCTGGTATTACTTAAACACTGAACCAAGGGAAAAGACTTTCAAAATTCTGCTAAGCAAATAAATCACTATTCTCTAAACCTCTGGCTGAATAGGCTATTAAAGCAAAATACATTCCTAACTAATAAAAATCAAAACAAACATTATGTATTCTGTTTGCTATTAAACACTGATCCAATGGATTAAACCTATGCCAACTGACAAAAGCTGTAGCTACTTACACTCTCATTTTCTTGGAGGGTGGAATTTCATGGATTACAGGAGTAGCACATCTCTTGGCTTTCATTTTCACATGTTGCTTTTCTTTCTGTTCCAAATCCTTCCGTGCTGACAGTCTAACAGATCTTCTATGATAGAGAATTGACAAAATTTATCTGTAACAAATATATCTACTACAAACAGGAAAATGTTCTAAGAAACATAAAACTATAATTAAACTACATACTTCAAAAAGTCTAGTAATGGGTCGGAGACATGTGGCCCCCCCAAAAAACAAAACAAAACAAAAAATTTTAACCATTCTCAAAATTTAGCATTTGTTTATATTTTAGCATCAACTTAGTACCTCAAAATAAAAACCACTTAATATGCTGAATCTATAGATTAATTAAGGAGAACTTAATTACAATATTAGTTATCTCAATCCATAAACATGATGTAGTATTACCAATAGTTTTATTTGTCTGGGTTCTCTGTTTTGTTTCTGGGCCACACCTGGCTGTGTTCAGGGCTTACTCCTGGCTCTGCTCAGGGATCATTCCTGCTGGTGCTCGGGCGAGTATATGGGGTGCCAGGAATCAAAACTGAACCGGCTGTGTGCAAGTAAATGCCCTACACCCTATACTATCACTCTGGCCCCTGTATATGCAAGTCTTTTTGCTTTGACTTAGCGTACCTAATTTTTAAATCTTCATTATGAAAATTTTTTAAGTATTTAAAAGTAAAGAATTATATAACGAACCACGAGGGTACTCTTTCTGTTTCAAAAAGTTTCAACAAAAGGCTGAAAGACAGTACAGTGGATAATGTACTTGTCTTGTACCCCCGACCAGTCCCCTGAATTCAGGAGTAATCCCTGAGCACAGATGGATGCAGTCCAATCCCCTTTTCTCAAAATAAAAGTCACTAAGGAAGACCAGAGATGGTACGGGGGTAAGGCACTCAGTAGCCTTGCATACAACCAAACCTAATTCAATCCCCAACAACATGTATAATGTCACACATCACCTATGAAGTCACACATCATATCCAGGAAAGATCCTTGAGTACAAAGACAGGAGTTGGCAAGCACTGCCAGATGTGAACCAACCAACTCCCACCCCAATAATAATAATAAACATACTTAGGGGTTAGAGAAAGTTTAATGCACTGAGCACATGCTTTACAAGCAGGTAAATCTGATCCCCAAAACCATAGGATCCCTAAGCACTGCTGGGAGCAACTCCAGAGCACATAGCCAGGTGGGGCCCAAAAGACTAAATAAGTATATAAATAAAATATAATAAACTATCATTAAAGAGACTGAGAATACCAAGGGGTTAGCTAGGATGCGAATCAACTTGAACTCTCATATAGCGCTAGTGGGAATAGAAAGTGGTAGTCACTTTGGAAAATATTCTGGCTGCTTCTTATGAAGACACATTTAAGAAGATCGCCTAGTAATTCTACCGGGAAAAACTCTTGCCCTCACAAAGACCTACAGGCATTTATTCACATCAGCTTTAATTCATAATGGTCCCAAAATGGAAACAACTCAAATATTGCTTTACTGGAGAATGAATGAGATATAAAAGAACATTATAGATAATTCCAATTTTTAAAACAACAGTTAAGATTGATCTGTGAAAAACTGTTAAAGTAAATGTAAAATTGCAATATGTTAATAGTAGACAAAGCAAGGTTTTGAAATCAAATCAACTGGGTGAATCGTAGCTCTGAAATTAAAACTTACCTTGAGTGAGCAATTTGGTACCCTTTATTCCTTACATAAAAATTTCAGCTTATTACCTAAAACTCATGTTATGAAAGATCAAAAAAGAGAACACAGTCTTACACAGAATCCTATACATAATAGTGCTCTGTCAAGCAACCATTCTTTGAGTATTATTTATCTAACCTCCACATTCAAGCCCTGAAAGTCTTACCTCTGAGGTTGGTTTGGAGTACTTCTTGTCTTAGTTTCCTTGACTTCTGGGAAAGAACGAGAATTTGATGAAGCAGACTGTTCCACCAGATTTTCTTTTTCTGTCTCTCTGTAAGTATTGTCAACTGCAAAAGAACATATACTAGTCAGCATTAAAATGCCAAACAAGGGCCAGAGCAGGTAGGGCGTTTGCCCTGCACATGGCCGGTCTGGGTGAGATCCCCGGCAATCCCATATGGTCCCCGAGCGCACCACCAGGAGTGAGTGATTCCTGAGTGCAAGGCCAGTAGTAACCCCTTACCATCACTGGGTGTGACCCAAGAAGCCATAAATAAATAAATAAATAAATAAATAAGTCAAACGAATGAATTAGAAATAGAACACATACACACACAACTTAATATAGTATCCTAGGTTGAAAAATTACCCTCAGCAACAGAACTTAGTTGCAAAGAAATCTTAGGGAGAAGGACAATTTATAAAAGCTTCTTTAGCAGAAGCAGAAACGAAGTATCAAGATATCACTTTAGGAAAAAACCATCCCAAACACATCCTGATATCATATCCAAATATAAATAGAGATAAAATTCTGGAAGTTTCTATAGATAAAAAGAACCACTGAAGAATCAACTAATGTGATAAGCAATGAATCCCTCATCAGCAAAACAGTATCATTAAAAATCTGGGGCTAGGGGCTGGAGAGATAGCACAGCGGGTAGGGTGTTTGCCTTGCACGCGGCCGACCTGGGTTCAAATCCCAGCATCCCATATGGTCCCCTGAGCACGGCCAGGGGTAATTCCTGAGTGCAGAGCCAGGAGTAACCCCTGTGCATCGCCAGGTGTTACCCAAAAAGCAAAAAAAAAAAAAAAAAAAAAAAATCTGGGGCCAGAGCAACAGTACAGCGTATATGGCACTTGCCTGGCACATGACAGATCTAGTTTCGATTCCCTAGCATCCCATATGGTCCTTCAAGCACTGCCAAGAGTGATTCCTGAGTGCAGAGCCAGAAGTAACCCCTGAGCACCACTAGGGGTGGCCGAAAAGCCAAATAATAATAACAATAATAGGCTTGCTCTCTCAGCAGGAGTTCCCCCCTGAACATATGTCTCACTTCTTGTCTCTGTATCTTTCTGCTTTTTTCTACTGTGGAGCCCATGTTTCCTCTTGAGCACATAATTCCTCTCTTTCTCTTAGTCATGTCTAAGTATATTTGTTCAATTAAAAACTATCCTGTTTCACTAAATAATAATAGGGGTCGGAGTGATAGTACAGGGAGTAGGGCACTTGCCTTCCACACAGCTGACCTGAGTTTGATCCTCAGAACCCCACATGGTCCCCCAAGCCTTGAGGAGTGATCCCTAAGTGAAGAGCCAGGAGTAAGTCCTGAACACAGCTGGGTATGGCCCCAAAACCAAAAATAATAATGTCTTTTTCTTCTATCATTCTGTATTGATGATGAAATAAACTTGTCTTGAATAAGCAAGGCAAATCATCTTTATGTGGCCCAGGGGTTGGACATGGAACTTAAGGAATCATGGAATGCAACTGCATATAACTAACTAACTAACTGAAATCAAACAGAACTTGTAAATCACACTGCAAATAGTGATGACATAATTACATTAGTGTGTATTATGCCAACAGTTCAGTTTAAAACAGTTTGAGGGCCTTGAGTGATAGCACAGTGGGTAGGGCGTTTGCCTTGCACAGCATCTCAACATCCCATATGGTCCCCCGAGCACTGCCAGGAGTAATTCCTGAGTGCAGAGCCAGGAGGAACCAACCCCTGAGCATTGCTGGGTCTGACCCAAAAAAGCAAAAAATAAAATAAAATAGTAGGAAGACCAGAGAAATGGATCAAAGGACTAAACAGAACGTTGTGCAGCCTGGAGACCCAGTTTCACTGGCACTACATAGTCCCCTGAACACTGCCAGGTGTGGCAAACAAAACAGTGTGAGTTGGAGCTGGAGATGTGGCTCAACTTGAGCACATAACTAACATATGCAAAGCACTGGGTTTCATCTCCTGCACAACATGTCCTCAGCCCCTAGCACCACCAGGAGCTCCACAGAGGCTGGCCAAGAGGTGAAGTAAGAGGTGAGCCACACCCTACAAATGTGTGGCTCTAATGCTCCGGAGCGTTGCTACAGGAGTTCCCTCAACAACAGCAACAACAAAATGAAAAATGTTTGTTAAAAAAGGATGCAACATTTAGGGGCTGGAGCGACAGTACAGCAGGTAGGACATGCTTACCCTACACACGACCAACCCCTGGCACCCCATAGGGTCCCCCAAGTCCTGCCAGGAGTGATTACAGAGTGCAGGGCCAGGAGTAAGCCCTGAACACTGCCGGGTGTGCCCCCCCACCCCCGCCAGAAAACAAAACAAAACAAAAAAGATACCACAACATTCAAGAAAAGGATATTGCAGTAGGAAAAAGGAGGAGATATTTTATCACAAAGAATTCTGATATTACCAAAGTCTTATATCCCTGGCACTACCATTCACTACCATATGGCTCCCCAAACCCCACCAGGAGTGTCAAGTTCAGAACCAGGAGTACTCCACTGTGTATGGCCCAAAATATCCACAAAAAAAAAAACAAAAAAAATCCGAAAGAAAAATTTTTGGGTCAGAGAGATAGTATATGGAGCTGACACCGGTTTAATCCCCAGCATTGCATATGGTTCCCCAAAACTGCTAGAAAGGACCCTTGGGCATGAAGCCAGGAATATCCCCTGACCACTATCAGGTATGGCCCAAACCCCACTACCACAAACACAAAAAGTTAACAATGACCTATATACATAAGGGGGGAAAACAGAAATTCAAAGAAAGAGAAAATTCAATAATAACAGTTGAAGACACATAATTTCATATTCTTCATAAAATGAATTAGCCTGTTTCACAACAATAAATCAAGATATATAGCATTTAGGTAATTTCTTCAGATCCCTCAAACTCCCAACACACTGTTCTATGATTCTCCCAGAGAGAGTTTTAAAAAGATGTTCTTTCTTACTTGTTCTCAAAGGAGTAACAGTAACTTGCTGGAGATTAGTCTTTCTCAAAGGAGTTTTCTGAAGAAGTCCTCTTGCCCAATTCTTCCCCGGAAACTTATTCTCCAAATTGGCCTTCTCATCTGTGAAAATGTAAGATTATTCAATAAGGAAGCAAAATAAATCAGAAATGTACTTAAAAGACAGTGGCAAGTCCCTTCTAACTCATTTGGCAAACTTCAAGTGATCCAAAGTAAAGGAAAACAAATGATATGTCAGAGACAGAAACTTAAAAAAAAAAAAATATTGTCAGTATACTGACAATACCGAACAATGTGTTACAGAAAAAAAGAAGTGCAGGCTCTCTACTGAAAATAAAGCCTTATCTTTGCTTAAACACATTTAAGATTATCTAACCATAAATTGGCTTTAGCCCCACGTAAATACATCATTTTCATTTTAAAGAACACCATGACCACCAAGATCTGTGTTGCTTACAAGAGACATAACAGTTGGACTTCTTAAATTCTAGGAAATTTGAGATGTGTAAGGCTGGAATGGAGCTAATCTCTCATAAGGAATTTTATCTTAGATTCTGCTGTGCCCAAATATCAGTGCAAAGAAGTCAAGGTTTTGTTCTTCCCATACTTTAATAGAAACTTTAGGAATACAGTGAGCCTCAGAAATAATGTAATGCTCTGAATGCAACTATGTTTTTTAAAAGTGATTATTTAGAAGGAAATTACAAAGTAATATATTAGAATTAAGGTCATTTTTAGAAAGTGGACTTACTTTTAAATGCAGTATTAGTTGGAAGAAAGTTTCTGTTAGAAACTAACAGAACTTAAGTAATTTTGAAAAAAATAAAATTTTTAAACTGATTTTAATTAATTCTTCAGACTATATTTGATAGTGTTATTAGCTAATATCTTTCTTGTGGAAAAAAAAATGATAGCCATCCCTCAGCATTCTGTAGAACAGGAACAAAGAGACTTTGAGTGTGGCTGTATCTCAGTGGTAGAGCACTTACCTTGCACCTGTAAGACACAGGGTTTGATCCCCAGCATCGCACATGTGAGAGGAAGAGAGGGCCAGGGAGAGAGAATAAACCAGTAGGGCTGTCGAGTCACAAGATGGTCACCTTATCCATTCTTCCAACCACACTGCTTCCGATAAGACACTCCCTTCTCAGGGTATGAGAAGCTATCCTCACTGGATATCATTAAGTTCTTTTCCAGGCAAATGATACATGCTATCGCTGCATTATAAGTGACAAATGCAGCTTATAATTAACTCATTTTTGTCCCCTATTATGAATTCTCCTAACAAAGAAGGTAAGAATTTAAGGAGCTGGAGCAGTAACAGCAGGTAGGGTGATTTGCCTTGCACACAGTTGACCTGAATTCAATCCCTACTATATATACATATATGTATGTATATGGTCCCCTGAGACCTTAGGAGTGCTCTCTGAGCACAGAAACAGCAGTAAGCCCCGAGTAGCACAAGGTATGGCCCCCAAAAAACCCAAAATTTTAGAAAACTAAAATGAGGCCCCATACCAGGCCAATTTCACCAGGGCACCCCAGATGGAGCAGGTACAGTCTCCCTGCCTACTACAGATGGAATCCTGGTGACCAAGAGCTTCCACAAGCAAGGCCCATCAACTATTATCCTGCTAGCACTGATCTCACTTTATAGTATTATTCTAAAGTACTACAAACAACCAAACATATTCTTATTCATTCTTAGCCCAGTATTATGGTTTCTGTCATATCACACAACCTAACATCAGTCCATCCTAGCTCTGTCTGAGGACTGTGTTATATTTGGAAAAGTGATCTATAATCCCTCCACTTAAAAATGAACTGAGGAAGGGAACGGGAGGGTGTCAAAGAGATAGCTCAATAGGCTAGAGCACCTGTTTTGCATGCAAGAGACCTGGTTTCAATTCCTAGCACGTCATGGTATCCCAAGCACTGCCAGAAGTGACTCCCAAACTCCAAGCCAAGAACAGGTCCCAAATATGGTCAATGTGGACCAAAACCAAAACCAAAAATAAGTAAAAAGCCAATACAAGGACTCTTGTGATTTTAAAACTAATATATTTACTATGGTAGTAGCTATAACAAAACTACACAGGTGATAGCAATTATATAGAATTTAATATCCTTAAACAAAAATGAGAAGAGTGAAAACCTAAGACACCTGAAAAAGTCTAGGACTGTCTCAACACCAACACCCTATTTGTATATTGTACTGCACTCTGTGCCGAATGGCAGCAGAGCACATTTTATGTGGCAGCTACCACCACAAACATGATTTGAGTGTAGAGTTTCACGCAACTATTTAATCTGTTATCCCCTCATGTCCACACTTTTTTCTGTTTTGGAGGCCACACCTTGCTGTGCTCGGGAAATTACTCTTGGCTCCGTATTCTCAGGGGTTATTTTCAGGGCGTTCATTATTATACCATTAACTTTTGTTACTCAATCAGGAGACCATGTGGCAACCCGGATGAATCCAGAGATTCTGCATGCAAAGCATGTCCTCCAGCTCTCTGAGCCATCTTGCTGGCCCCAATTATGTCCTAACAGCAAAATAATATTGATTTTTACTAACACTTCATCATTTTCATGGATAACAAAGCATCTTGGTGTGGGGGGTGGGACAGTACAGCAGAGAGGGGGCTTGCCATGCATGTAGCCAACCCAGGTTTGATCGCCAGCATCCCATATTGACCCATGAGCACTGCCAGGAATATTTTCTGAGTGCAAAGCCAGGAACATCTCCAGGTGTGAACCCAAAATAAAACAAACAAAAAAGAATTTTGGTGCACACACACATACCAAATTTAGTTTTGTGTTCATCCCTTTTTTTTCACTAACCAAAAAATGAAAAGAGAGCAGATACTTACCAAACCAAGAATCTATGTTTTCTGTATCTTCTTCATCATCCAAAAATGTAAAATTAATGAAGTCCGAGGGAGCATCAAAGGAATAAGAGGTTTTTAGTTGCGACATTGTCTCCCACTGTCTCACAGAACAAGTTTTTGCCAGTTTTCGTTGTCACTCTTTCAAACAAGCTGACTTCTAAAGAAAGAAATTATCCAGAAAATTATTTTACAATACTCCGATACACTAACTCCCTAGCAATTATTTTGCTTTTACTACCACATTTGCAGTTACAGAACTCACCTCGATAAAAATCTTTACTTTTCAAATCAAACTAAAGTTAACTTTGCGCTTTTGGAGTATCTTCACTATTTAACTGAATATCTTCACTATGTCATTGACTGTGCTGGTAGGTGTTTTATACTATTTTTTATTCTCCCTTAATCTGCTATTTTTTCATTTCTAGTCTCAATCACATCTAATTTGCTTGTTCTGCCCTCAATAATCCAATTTCTAAAACATACCATTAACTTTTGTTACTTTACTAACCAAAATCTTACTCATCAAAGTCCAATTCAATTACCTAGTATTTTATTTCCATTTTCCTCTCTCTATATAATTATTGCTTTCCAAAGCCATCATGCTTTGTTGACCACCCAATTTTCTATTACTTAAATATGAAAATCACTCTTTGTAGACTATAAGTTCCTAAAGAGAAGTATGGTTTTATACAACTTTATTTAGATACCGCATCCATCAGGTGTTTAGAATTTGTGTAAGGGCTCAATATAACTTTGACAATTGCAGATTTTCATTCTTCAGAAATATTTTCTTATACTAAGAGCTGAGAAAATATCTCAAAGAGGTAGAGCACATACCTTGCATGCTTGGGACCCCAAGTTTGATCCCCATTACCACCTGGCCCCCAATACTACTGGATGGTGCACACTGCCAGGCCAAACATCAACAAGACCAGTTGTCAGGCCTATGAGGCCTACTCTTGGAAAGCTTGCCACCAAAAATACAACTGAAATACTTAAATTGAGGGGCCAGAACAATAGCACAGTGAGTAGGGTGCTTGCCTTGCATACAATCAACATGCCCTCCTCCTTCCCCGCAGCCTTGCCAGAGTGATGACTGAGTGCAGAGCCAGGAGTAACTTCTGAGCACCACCAGGTATGACCCAAAAAGACAAAAGAAAAGTATTCCCTTAAAATCAGGAGCTGGAGGGGGGTGGGAGGGATACTGGGTTCATTGGTGGTAAAGAATGGACACTGGTGGAGGGATGGGCTCCCGAACATTGCATGAAGGAAAAACAGGCACGAAAATATGTGAATCTGTAACTGTACCCTCACTGTGACTCACTAATTAAAAAATAAATAAATTTTAAAAATAAATAAATAAAAAGGGATTATGTATTAAAAAAAAAAAAAGAAAAAACCTTTACCATAGACTGTAGAGGAAATAGGGAGTAAAAAAGGTTTACTTTGTGGTTATTAAAATATTTGAAAATTAGACTATTTTGACAACTGTATAACTCTGAGTATACTCAAAATCAATGAATAATATACTGAGTGAATAAAAATTATGGCAGGAAAATAAAAAAAAAATCAGGAGCTGGAGAAATAATAGAGTAGGTAAGGTGTTTGCATGCATAAAGCCCCAAGTTTGATACCTGGCATCCCATATGGTCCCCCGAGCCTACCAGGAGTGAGTCCTAAGTGCAGAGTCAGGAGTAAGCCCTGAGCACCACAAGACTGTGGCCCCAAAACAAAGAACCAACTTGACAAAAAAAAAAAAATCCCTTAAATTTAAAACACCAGGGGCTGGAGTGATAGCACAGTGGGTAGGGCGTTTGCCTTGCACGCAGCTGACCCGGGTTCAAATCCCAGCATCCCATATGGTCCCCTGAGCACCGTCAGGGGTGATTCCTGGGTGCATGAGCCAGGAGTGACCCCTGTGCATTGCTGGGTGTGACCCAAAAAGAAAAAAAAAATTTAAAACACCATCCTAAGCTAGAGAATACAGCCTAACAAAGTTCATAAAATGGGGTTAGGGATGTGGCTCAAGGGATGTGGCTCAAGAGCTTTACAGAACATGATTCACATGTACACTCCAGGACTGCCATTATTGAGGAAGTCTCCTGAATAGAAACTCTCTGTTTGGACGAATCATGGACGGTCTGGCCAATAAGAATAAAGCAGGAGAAAACAAAAACAGGAAAGAATAAAGTAGGAACCTGCTAAGAAATTCATAGGAAAAACTCTTACTCTCTTGATCGTTATGGCCCTTGCTCCTACCCCTTTCCCTTCTCTTTTTGTCTTTTATTGAAGGTAGATGTAATAGTAGAGCTATAGCACTAATTGTGTGTAAATGAGTGGATCATCAAGAAAATAACTGATTATTATACCTGACATCATCGAACATTAATGATTAATTTTTTTAAATTTTTTAAATGATTATAAAATTAACAACCTATCTGCAAATGTTTCATGTGATAATAATTTTCTTTTTAAGTCACTAGTCACATTTTTCTGTCACTTATAGCCAAAAATAAACTCAGCTAAAAAGTCCAAAGTTCTTGACCTGTCTCTGGCACTCATTCAATGTATATAACACACAAGTCTGTCTACCTCTCTGCCTCTCTGCTTCTCATAAACAGAAAAGAAGATGTATTTCAAGTGGTATTAACACTGATTTTTCATCTACTGATACCTTTCCTTTCCCTCACCACACGTCTACTCAAGGACCTCTATTGAAAGATTTCCCAGCAACCAATGATTTAAATTTCCTTGTTGGAGGCGTAGAGAAATGGATCAATGGTAAAAAGTGCCTGCTTTATAAGCATGGAGCCTCGTTTGCTCCCTGGTGCCTCCCACACATGCCAAGCACAATACCTGGGACCCTCCAGCACCACAGAAGAGTATGCACCTGGTATAAGGTAAGCATATATGAGTACTACAAGCAAAGTACTGAACCCCAACAAGTGCTGTAACTGAAAAATGTACAAACACTGCAGTCAGGAGTGTGGCACTCCCCCTCTAAAAAATCACGTGTGAGCATCACAAATCAGGGCTAGCACTTCAACCAGAATGTACATATGTAGGCACCAAAACATAATGAGTGTGACCCCTGGAGAGCAATGTGTCCAAAAGCCACAGTGAAAATATGCAGTCCCCAGCAAGCACCACAACTAAAGCACGTGATCCCCAAGTGGTTCCGAAGGCCAAGTGTATGAGCACCACAACCTCATGTGTGCACAGCCCCCAGTCATCAACAAAGTGGAGGCTAAATAAATAAATAAATAAATAAAATTCCCCTGCTGTGAACAAACATGCTAGAAGACATGGGAAAATCTTGGATTCCCATGATCTCAATTCCTAACCCAGGTCACTGGGAACACTTCCCAGGCGGGAATGTAACGAAGACAACTAAAACTGGGGGAGGACAAAGACAGGAATGTAATATAGAGCAATCTACTTAGCCTCCTAAAAACCATAATTGCACCAAAACATGTTGCTGAAAACCACTGGAAAGTATTCAAATTTAATACCTCACACCCTTTTCCTCCCTTCCCAATTATGGAACTGTAGTTCTAAGTTCATCCAAATGGCAATTTGCATTTTTCCTTTTTATTTATTTATTTTTTGCTTTTTTGGGGTCACACCTGGCATTGTACAGGGGTTACTTCTGCTCATGCACTCAGGAATTACTCCTGGTGATGCTCAGGGGACTATATGGGATGCTGGGAATTAAACCAGCATTTAATTGTTTGTTTGCAAGTCAAACAAACGCCCTACCCGCTGTGCTATGGCTCCAGCCCCCGCATTTTCCCTTTTGATAGATATTGTCAAACAAATTTACCTTAGTTATGTATATATATGTATATATATGTATATATGCATATGTAATTGAAAGAAAGTTCACTATAGTACATTTCCATTTCTGTTAAAAAGAAACAGAGCGGGGGCCAGAGAGATAGTACAACACACAGCCAGCGTAGATTTGATCCCCCAGACCCTAGATGATCCCCTGTGCCTGCCAGGAATGATCCCTGAGCGCAGAGCCAGGAATGAACCCTGAGCACCAGTGTATGGCCCAAAAACAAAACAAAAAAGAAACAGAGATAGTACCAGGAAATAAAACACCCTTGCATGAGGCCAGGCCTGGTCTGATCCCTAGCACAGCATATAATTAATTCTCTGAACACTGCCTGGGGCCACTACAGCCAAGAGCCAAGAGCCAGAAATAGCTCCTCAGCACTGCAGGGTGTGGCCCAAACCACACTCCAGAGAGAAGGAGCCAGGGAGATAGCTCAAGTGGCTGGAGTATAAGACCTGCATGTCCAAGAACCTAAGTCTAGTACTGCCACACCCTAGTACTGCCAGGTGTAGTTCAGAGACCCCCTGAGAACTGCTGGGATAAGCCCTTGTAGCTCCAAGTGCCACCAGGCTAGAGCCACAATGCCAAACCTTAGCACTGAGTAGTCTGGCACAGGTGGGCAGTATTGCCAGGAGTGGCCCCCAAAGCCCCTCCTGCTTAGGAAGCACCCACCCAAAAATTAGATATGTTTTAAAAAGCGGTGGAAAAAGCCAACATGTTCATATGTATCTTCACACACACATAATTACAAAGGAGACGCAAAAATATTAATAGTATTTGAGTTGAGAAATATGAGAAGCCTAAGTTAGTGGAATACCTTTTCCTACATGAATTTTTATACTGAGTATGTTTTAATATATGAATGAGTAACTTTCCATTTTTATTTATTTAGTGTTTGGGGCCACACCCCATAGTGCTCAGGGCTTACTCCCAGCTCTGTGCTAAGCATCATTCCTGGTGGTGCTTGCTGGGACCATATATGATGCTGGGGATAAAACCCAAGTCAGTCACATGTAAGGCAAGTACCTTACTAGCTGTACCATCTCTCTTCAGTCCACATACCTTTTTCAATTTAAAGAACTGGTTAAGCAGTTCTTATTTTTCTGTAAATTTGTGGGCAGCTGAAGAGAAGCATATGGTCTGTCCTGTCATATATCAAAGTCAGACCACGTGATAGTCACTGAAAAGATCAGACTAACATTCATTATACATATAGCAAAACATAGAAAAAGAAATTGAAGGGTGTTTTACTTTATGTTTACTTAAAGATGGTAGATTTCCTGGGGATGCTAAATAATGCTTTTTCTGAAGAGAGGACTGTAGGTCAAGTAAGTTAGAGAACTCCTGTGCTAGAATAAATGACTATATAGGGGCCGGAGTGATAGCACAGTGGGTAGGGCGTTTGCCTTGCACATGGCTGACCCTGGTTCGATCCCCGGCATCCCGTATGGTCCCCCAAGCACCGCCAGGAGTAAGTCCTGAGTGCAAAGCCAGGAATTTGAGGATCGCTGGGTGTGACCCAAAAAGAAAAAAAAAATTAAAATGATTATATAACATGGCTTTCAGACATCAGGCAGGAAGGATGGATAGTCTCTGTGATCTAGGACTACACGATTGGTAGTGGTTAGACAGTGCAGAGCCCTGGGGCTGGAGGAATAGTACAGTGGGTACTGTGCTCGCCTTGTATGCAACTGACCTAAGTTCATCCCTGGCACCACATTATGGTCCCCCCCAAGCCCTGCCAGGAATGATCTCTGAGCACTGCTGGGTGTGGTACAAACCCACTCCATCCTTCCTCCAAAAATGAAAGGTGAAGACCTAAACATAAATAAATATAAGTAATCTTTATTTAGGTGAAATTTTAAACCCATTTCTATTTTTCCAAGATGACCTTTTGGTTAAAACAGCTTCATCTGAAACCTGAGAGGTAGTATAGCAGGCAGGACATTTGCCTTACGAACGGCTGACCCAGGTTCGATTGCTGGCATCCCATATAGTCCCCCAGGTTCCTAGGAGCACAGAGCCAGAAGCCCCAAGCACTGCTATGTGCAGCCTAACAACCAGAAAATGTAGTAAAATAAGAACAAAAGAGACAGTACAGTGGATAGGGTGCTTGCATTGCATGTGGCTGACCTGGGTTCAATCCCAGGTTCAATCCTTAGCATCTCCCCACATAGTCCCAAGCACCATCAGAAGTGATTCCTTAAGTGGAGAGCCAGGAGTAACCCTGAGCATTGCTGGTTGTGGCTCAAAACCAACAGCAATAACAATAAAATCACTTCATCTAGCATGGCTAATAAAGATATCCCCCATCCCAACATTTTAAAAGGGAAATGATAATAAACATTCATTGAGAAGTCTAATTCTCTTCAATAAAGGGTGACAACACAAGTACCATATCTGAATTTTGCCATTTTTAACACATGGCCTCTTTCACAATAATGAATTTCAGAAAACAAAATGAAAAGTGTTCACAAGCCCTAGTGGAAATGGAACAGGGCCCAAGCCAACTGTTTAAATGAGAGCCCCAGGCACGGTGGGAACTGGATGCCTTCCTGCACCCCTTAATCAAGATAGAATTTCTGTCAACAAGTCACTCTGAGAAAAAAAAAAAAAAGCATATGCGTCAACCACATTCCCCCAAACAAATCAAGCTGCCAAGCCAGAGAACCAGCTTCACATTTCAAAATTATCTAAATCTACCATAGCTTCAGACTTCTACAAAACTAAAAGCATTCTGAGAATATTTATTTCTGAGCAATAATTCTATAACCCTGAGGAAAAGATTCTCCCATGTGTTATGAACTGGTCCTTTCCCAATTTCCTATTACAGGGGTTCCGAGACAGGCTTAGTGAGAGAGCACCCATCCTGCATGTGTGAGACTGGGAGTTCAATCCCTGGCACTGCCTCACATCACCGCAAACAAGTGCAACCCCAGTGCACCATCACCACCACGGGGAAGGGAAGCGACAACAAATAAAATTATGAGACTTCCAAATTTCTAATTGCCATTTGTGAAATTCCATTTTTGTTTTTATTTTGAGGGCATACTCAGTGGTACTCAGGAACTAGTCGCAGCCATGGTGCTTGGGTTCACTCCTGGCAGAGCTCAGGAAGTCTTGGGGTACCATGGATCTCTAGACCTGGACCTCCTGCATACAGAGAGGTATGTCCCTATTTGTTCTCCAAAATAAAGACCAAGTTGAGGAACAAGCTCAAAGGACTGGTATACAGTGGTGCTGAGTTTGATCCACATCAAGTCATACCCTTCTCCCCAGTCCCATAGGGAGTGGCAGCTCTAACTGTCCACCCAGCACTCAGCCATCTGGCCCACACAGTTGGGTCATGTATTACTTGGGCTGCAATGGGTAGTCGTTTCTAGCCGAGTCCCTGAAAACTGTTTGGAAGGGTCCCCCAGAAACGACTGAAAGGATTTAGTCATCGTTTCCCTTACAGAACCCACAACAAATACAGGAAAACTACACAATTCAGGAAGACCGCAGTAGAATCTATATAACCAGCTTCCACATTTATCTGAAATTAACCTCCATTGCTCCACCTCTCCCCGAGATGAAACTAAAAATAACAAGTCTTCACAAGATCCATAAATCAAAAGGTGGAGGTTCATGGGAAAGCTACAAGTGGGTGCATTCTAAGCAAAGCTAAGGTAGATCATGGACTTATGGTTTAAGCAAAACAAAGATTTTGGTGCAGCAGATACTGTCAATCATTCCTCACTATCCAGCTTGAGAGTTTTGTTTTCCCTACTTCTATTAGAGAAAATACTATGAATGCAACTAGTAACAGAACAGATTAAAACAGATATACTCAAAATTTCACTAGAGGTATAGTTAAGATGATCCTGTCCCATGAAGTGATATTTCCCCAGGAACACTTTCCCTTTCACATGGGGTATGCGATCCTATTACAGCACTACAAGTTAAACAGTTATTTTCATCTTACCCTGGGAGAAAACACCTACATATTTTTTTTTGTACTTAAGGATTAACAGGAGTCAGTAAAAGGCAACATAATCCAGCATGCAATTCTGACTGTTAATCAAAGTCACAAACTAAATCTGAAAGAAGGTAATGGACTTTGTGTTTCCACATTTATGTTTGCTAACTTCTATGCTGAAATAGGATCTGTTTACAGAAACAGATCTATGAAGCTTCCAAAATTGGGTCAATTCAAAATCCAATGACAATCCTCACAGTCCAAGCACTCAGAAGTCAGCACAGGACACATGGACACTTGTTCTAATTCATCACTGTCCAGAAACCTCCAGCAAATGTACTTCCCTATCCTTTCTCTGTGAGTTTCAAATTGCTCTTTTTCAAGGAGCACAAACTCAAATTTGTTTTATTTATCCATAGAACTCTATAAGCCAGATCCACTTTTTACACAATAGGACCCAGATAATATGAAACTGCACACCTCTAGGTCAAATAAAGACATGAATTTCTGCAAAATAGTAGGAGGAATTTCTGTAGAATACCAACATGTTCTGATGTTATAATATCAAAAAGTTACAATTTGGTGCTGACCTTGGGATGGCAGGTTACAATCCCAGTATTTTGTGTATACATACAAATAAAAATAAAGTCTTTCGTGGTGTGTTGGGGTGAAAGTAAGAAGGGGAATGCTTGGGTCATACAGTTCAGGGGGACATGTGGTTTAAACCCAAGGCTCACACATGCAAAGCATGAATTCTAGCCTACGTGACCCAGCTCCATATCCCAATTACTCAGGTTTTTTTTTTTTTAAGAGATTTGTATTCTTCAAAAGATAGGACTAGAGCAATAGCTCAAAGGGGTGGTGAACATGCCTGATACTATAGATTCTTGTCCCCTTATAGTCCCCAGAGCATGGGTGAGAAGGGAGGTGCTACCATGGCTGGGTCAGAGCAGCAGTGGGTCAAGTATAGTCAGAGTAGGACCCCTGAGGGTTGCTTGATAAAACCTGTCAGCAAAAAAAAAAAAAAAAAAAAAAAACTGATTTGCAATATAAATACAAATATATATACATACATTCATAAATATAAATATACATGAACCCACAAACCTAAAAAAGTAGTTACCTATAGGTGACAGGAAGTGAAGCATTACATAACATTTTTGACCACAGAGAGAGAGAGAGAGAGAGAGAGAGAGAGAGAGAGAGAGAGAGAGAGAAAGAAAGGGAGAGGTAGAGGGGGAGGAGGAGAGGGGAGAGGAAGGGAGGAGAGATCTTCCATGTGGAATAAAAAAAAAACATTTTAAGCGAACAAAAAATGGTCAGCCATCAGAACAGAAGACTGTCTACACAATGAAACTGGGGTTAGGGGGATTTGACAGGGTTCCTTGAATAGTGGTAGAGGGAACTGGGCTTTTTTTGTGGTGGGTGTGGTGTTGAATGATGGATACATGAAAAATATGATTAACATTATCACAAGGGTTGGAGCAATAGTACAGTGGGTAGGGTACTTGCCTCGAACTCAGCCAACCCAGGTTCTATTCCCAGCAATACTGGTCCCCTGAATCAACTCCCCTACCAGGAGTTGATCCCTGAACACAACCAGGAATAAGCCATGAGTGAAGCCAAGTGTGGCCAAAACAACAACAACAACAACAAATCCAGTATTGTAATCCCAGTACCTCAATAAAAATAATTTTGGTAAACATTTTTGTATTATTTTAATTTCTACAACTTGTGAATATATTAAATTTTTATGAAATATTTTTAAATTACATATTTGTTTCTATATGAATACACACTATCTGTAGAGTAAACCAGCATAATTCTTAATGTGATCTGGAATCATATTTGGGAGTATGCCTTCTTTTTGACCAATTAATTTTTGGGGATGGTAACAGAGTTGGAACCCAGATCTCATGTATGCCATGAAAGCACTTTACCACAGTCACATCCCTAGTTCCTCAACCAATAATTTTACTAGGTAAAATATTATAGTGTAACTATATAATAGAACATCATAGTCATTAAAAGTATATTTTAGAGGTGGCTGGAGTGATAGCACAGCAGGTAGGGCGTCTGCCTTGCACGCGGCCAACCCTGGTTGATTCCCAGCATCCCATAAAGTCCCTCAAGCACCGCCAGAAGTAATTCCTGAGTGCATGAGCCAGGAGTAGCCCCTGTGCATCACCGGGTGTGACCAAAAAAAAGCAAAATAAAAAAAAAGTACATTATAGAAAAGTTTAATGACATGGGCCAGAAAGAAACTACAGTGCGGTAGCTAAAATACTTGCCTTAGATGTGGCCATCCCAAATTCAATCCTCAGAACTCCATATGGTCTCCTCAAGGAGCCCTGCCAGGAGTGATCACTGAACTCAGAGCCAAGAGTAAACCCTGAGCACCACTGGGTGTGGTCCCTCCCCAAAAAAATTTAACAAAGTTGTTTAATGATTTAAAAATCATCTATAACTCTTTTTCCCCCAGGCTTCAACTGTGGAAAAACATGTGCTCTACCATTAGACATAATGTAATTAAGGAGGGAAAAAGTAATATAGGCCCTTAGTGTATTATTTTAAGCAAAATATACAAAGAAAAAAAGGAAAGCAATCTATCAAAATGTTAGCCATAGGTGCCAGAGAGGTAGTACATCTGATAAGCAACTTGTCTTGCATACAGAAGATCAGGATTCAACTGTCCGAATACCACATATGGTTCCCCAAGCCCTGTCAGGAATGATTCTTGAGCTCAGACCAGGAATGAGCTCTGAACACTACCATATATGGCCCAAGGCCCTCTCCTAAAAGTTATCTGATAAGCTGAATATAAGTATTATTATTTTGCTTATCATTGTTAAATTTTCTTCTAAAATTCATGTCTCACCCTGGCAATATTCAGGGGCTGTTCCTAGTAGTGCTCAGGAACAATGGGCTCTGTGGCTCAAACCTTGAGCTCCTGGGGTTGGAGAGATAGTAAAGAAGAAAGGGAATTTGTCTTGCATCTGGCCAACCAGGGTTTAATCCCTGGCACACCATATGGTTCCCAGAGAACCACCAGGAGTGATTCCTGAGTGCAGAGCAAGGAGTAAACTCTGAGCATTACCGGGTATGCCGTTCCAGAAAGAAAAACAAAAACAAAAACAAAAAACTCCTAGATTTCCTATATGAAAAGTATGCAGTTCAAACTTTTAAGTCATCTCCCTGGGCCTCACTCTTTTTTTTTCTTTTCTTGTGCTGTGGGAGTTGGGAAGGATTTGAGGACCTGGAAGTATTCAAGATGCTAGTCCTGGTAGTGCTCAGGAGTGATCCCTGGTGGTAGTAGAGGAACCATATGCAGTGCTGGGATTTGAACCAGATTGACAGTCACATGCAAGCCAAGTGCTATGCATCCTGTACGTCTCTCCAGCCCCAGTCTTATTTCCCTTTAACATTACCCAATGTGGATATAGGCTCACCTATAGTTGAATGTGTAAGCCCAACTGCCTATAGGTTTGACTCTAATGCAATCTATTCTTTCACCTCTTCTGAAATTTTTTTTTCCACCTTTGCTTTTTTGGGTCATACCCAATGATGTGTGATGCTCAGGGATTACTCCTGGCTCTGCACTTAGGAATTAGTCCTGGCCGTGCCCAGAGACCATATGGGATTCCCCAGATCAAACCCAGTTGGCCGCCTGCGAGACAAATACCCATCCTACTCTACTATCACTCCAGCCCCTCTTCTGAAATCTTGAAGTCCAGTTAATACTTCCTATTAAGAACCTGGAAGGCAGAAGAGACATGAAACAGACTCAACTTCCCATAATTAAAATTTAAAAAAGGAAGGATATGAAAGATCAAGGATACCTATTCTCACAGACCAAGTGTATGTTCTGATAACCAAGGTCTAAACAGCATAGTCCCCCACAAAATACTAGCGTTTTTAATAAATTCTAATTTTATCCACATAAGATTTTGATCTTAAGATTTTCAGTGTACCTCTGCTGTCTTCTGGAGTCTTGATAGTGTGTATTCCTACTTTATTATTTTTTTGGGGGGGTCACACCCAGCGATGCATATTCCTGGCTCTGCACTCAGGAATTACCCCTGGTGGTGCTCAGGGGACCATATGGGATGCTGGGAATCGAACCTGGGTCAGCCTGGGTCAGCCCAGTGCAAGGCAAGCACCCTACCCGCTGTGCTATTGCTCTAGCCCCTGTACTCCTACTTTAAAATAGTTCCAAAACCTACAATTTAGAAACACTGACATCAAAGGGAAATAATGTGTACTCGCATCCCAATCAAACATCAGAAAAAATATCAGATACACTAAAAATCTAGAGGGAGGAGGGAAATATTTACTATCTTCAATTTTTAAAGAAAAAAAATGCACCTTTTAAAGGGGCCAAAGTGATAGTACAGTGGGTGGGGCACTAACCTTGCACACTGCTAACCCAGATTCCATCCCTGGCACCCTGCCAGGAGTGATCCCTGAGCACAGAGCCAGGAGTAAGCCCTAAGAACCACCAGGTGCCAAAAAGAGATGAAAAAACCTCTAGGTCAGAGAGATAGTACAGCAAGTCAAGGTGCTTGCCTTGCATGTAGCAAGTTCAAACCCCATAAAGTCCCCCTGAGTCCTACCAGGAACGATCCCTGAGAATTGGCAGGTACAGTCCAAAAATAAACAAAAAAGGGGCCGGAGCGATAGCACAGCGGGTAGGGCGTTTGCCTTGCACGCGGCCGCCCCGGGTTCGATCCCCGGCATCCCATATGGTCCCCCAAGCACCGCCAGGAGTAGTAGTTCCTGAGTGCAAAGCCAGGAGTAACCCCTGAGCATCGCTGGGTGTGACCCAAAAAGCAAAAAAAAAAAAAAAAAAAATGTACATGAGCCTGAGCATAGCCAGATGTGACCCAACCAGCTTCCCTCCATCTGTCATGATGGAACCCTGGGGATAATTCAGTGTCTCAGACTGCCGGCCTTTATATCTAGGCTTGCAGTCTAAGGCTAAGGTCACCAGTTCAAACCCTAGTGCTGCCACATGCACGGTACACAATCCAGACATCTCTGCTATCTTGTGATCCCTGCCAGCTGACTCCCAGCGGCATCACAGTCAGATGTATGTGAGCACAACTAAGAGACCCGAGCTCCAATGACCACCAGAAAAATAAGCTAGCACCACAGCCAGGGAGCACAAATCCCTGGCAAGTATGTTACGTGACCATCACAGCTACCTCCATCAAGCACTTGAGCCCAAATATGAATGAGCACTCCAGCTAGACTATGGATCCAAGCAAGCATATGCTTAAGCACCAAAGGAGCACGACCCTCAGCATGTGAACACAGAGCATGTGAGCACCACCCACATTATGCGAACCCCGATGAAAATTACAACTAAAATGTGTGAGACCTCAGCCAGGCATGTGATATCTCCAGGTAATCAATTCAACAGTGAAGAACAAAGATATTTTTTAAAAAGTTTATGTTTCCATGGTGATAGCTATGGTATGGTGGCCTATACTTTGAAAGGTGTGAAGCTGTAGGTCTGAAACACTAATTGTCATGTAAACTTTTTACAAGACCTCATGAGCAGATTTAAGCATAAGACCAGCGAAAGTAACTATTTTAAATGATTTTGAAGTTCAAAACAGGTTTGCCACCTAATTGGAAACATTCAATTTTCTACACCTGCACGTTTATTTCATTTGGATCACCTCGGCCCATTTGCCCAAGTCAACAGCTCTAAAGTGGAGCCTGAGAAGAAAAATATTCATGTTGCATTCTGATTTATGTGTAGCAGAGCAGCGTTAGTCTTGGTCTAAGCAAACTCCGCCAGTCAAGAGCCCGGTTGTGTCCAATGGCTTCACAAAGTGAACCCCCTCTTTTTTTTTTTTTTTTTTTTTTTTTTTGCTTTTTGGGTCACACCCAGCGATGCTCAGGGGTTACTCCTGGCTTTGCACTCAGGAATTACTCCTGGCGGTGCTTGGGGGACCATATGGGATGCCGAGGATCGAACCCGGGTTGGCCGCGTGCAAGGCAAACGCCCTACCGGCTGTGCTATCGCTCCGGCCCCAAGTGAACCCCTCTTAGCGTCAGGGGCCTCCCTCACTTCTAAACTGTAAGGGCATTGGCAGTCTAGAACAGCTGAGGCGGGCTGGAGACAGTACAGCAGGTAACGCCTTGCAGCACAGTTCATCCTCGGGCACCCCTTAAGGTCCCTGCCCAACCAGGAGGCCCCAACTCACCCCTCCCCCACCAAAAAAATTCTTTTTTTTTTTTGATGATTGCTTTGTCTAGTTCCAAAATGTCACCCATCAACCTGAACCAGTCCTCTGCCCTCAAACACACCCGAGAGCATCCCACATCACATCATACCAGCCGAGCCACAGCACCTAACACCGATCATGCAAAGAACCCCAAGGCCAATCAGTTCTCAAGAGCGGCGACTTTACACTGAGTGTGGACCACACCCGACAGTACTCCCAAACCACCCAGGATGCTGGGGACTGACGGAACCGGTGGCTGGACACGCTCAGGCCCTACGACTGTCCTCTATTCCAGCAGTCACCAGTTCGTTTTTGACATCCGAGGGAGGAGTCCAAACCCAGAGGCTGGCCGGATGCTGTCCAGAGGCTCCAAGCAAGTAGAATCAGAGGGGGGGGAGCCCCCCTGCACAATGTCAAGAAAATTGGGGGGGGGAGAAAATGGGGGCAGGGAAGGTGAACAGCCCTAAAGCAAGAAAGCCGGACTCCTATACCCCAAGCCCCCCCAGCACGTGGGACAGCGGGATGGACAGGTCCTAACGGGGGAGGAGGCACGACAGACACGGGTGCCGGGGGAGATTTGTTTTCTTAAACTTTTTTTCTCTCTTCCTCCCTCCCCTCCAGGAAGGCCCCTCCCCGATTTGAAACCCGGCATCCTCGGACAGTTGCTCCGGCGGCGCGAGGAAAGACTCTTCCAAAGTCCTGGGTTGAGGGTCAAAAGCGGCGGTCGGGGCCGACCCCCGCGGCTCCCTCCGTCCCACGCCGGGCTGCAGGCGGGTCGCCCGCCCCTCCCCGGAGTGTCTCTCGCGATTCTGGGCCCGAATGTCCCTTCGCCGCCCCCCACCCCGCCCCGACCCAAGGGCCCTCTGAGGCGAGGGATCCGCCCGGCCGAGCGACGCCCCCCGCCCGCCACCTCAGGCCGCCATTTCCCAGGGCGCATCCCGCTTCCAGCGGCCCCAGCGCCGCGAAAGCCTGTCACGAGAGAAGCGGGGCCCGCGGCCGGCGCCCGCCCGGCCCCGCCGCCCGGCGCCCCGGGTCCCCGCCGCCCGCTCCCCGGCCCCACACACCGCCTCAGAACCCGGGCCCAAGGCGGCCGGGACGGCGCTCGGAGTCCGGAAGAGACGTCCAGCCGCTCGCAGGGACGTGGGGGAAGGCGGCTCGGCCCGCGGCTCACCTCGCCTCTGACAACGAAGCGCCAGCCTGACCCCGCTCCGGACCCCGTCGGTACGGTTGAAAATTTGAACCGAGGTTCCAGTCGAACGCACCAATCAGAGACGCCGGCCTTCCGATTGGCCGCGGGGAGCGCGGCGACGCCGGAAGTCGGGACGCGAGCTAACAAATGGCCTGCTGAGAGGCTTCTGGGAAATGTAGTCCCGCGTCACTCCGCGAGCCCCTCTCTTCCCCCCAAAAACATCAGAAAGTAAGGAAATTACTTGCTAAACCCCGAGTGCTCCATGATTTGGCAAAGCGGGTACCTAAAGAAGCCTTGGGAAACCTACTTAGTTACCAGAACAGTCCGCGTCGTAGACCTCCCCAAAACTTTCACGGAAGGAAATTCTTTGTTTATTATTCTCCCCTGAACAATGAACATTGTTCCCTGACTGTAGGAATTCACTTTAAAGGTGGATTTCTCTGCCTGGAACTTAACACTCCACAGCTGTGGAGTCTCAAAACTCCTTATCCTGGGGCTGGAGCGATAGCACAGCGTGTAGGGCGTTTGCCTTGCACGCGGCCAGCCGACCTGAGTTCAATTCCCAGCATCCCATATGGTCCCCTGAGCCCCTCCAGGGGTGGTTCCTGAGTGCAGAGCCAGGAGTGACCCCTGTGCATAGCCAGGTGTGACCCAAACAAAACAAAACAAAACAAAAATCAAAACTTATCCTGTCCTGGGAAGGTGGGAGGCACCGGCCCCTCCCTCCGCTGAGATGTGACCCCGGGGGCCACACGCATGTGCGGCTCCTCTGCAGCTGCACGGCCGTGAATCCAGACCCAACTGAACCAAATTCAACATGGACAGCTACTTGCAGAGTGTCTCCAGCCTGAGAACCAAGCCGCAACCCCATGCCCGCCGAGGAGGGGAAAGGTTATTTCTCTCTCGCGCCTGTCCCTTCCCGTGGATGAAGGGCATGGGGACCGCCATATTATGACGACCACAGATGGGATTTACAAGCTTGCAATGATCCAATATCCGGAAGAAATCTCCCTGGACTTAGTTGTTAAAGTACAGAAATACAAAACTGCGCGGCCGCAGTAGCAGTAGCGGCCGTGCAACCTCATTTCCCTTCACAACAGGTCTGACTCTAGTGGGGTGCTCCTAACAATAATGGTGAGGATTGTGTTGAAATATTGAATGTAACCAAAGTAAATAGTGAAATTTATCAGTTATAAGGGGGGGCGCGGGGGGGGGGGGCGGGATGGGAGGCGTACTGTGGTTTTGTTTGTTTGTTTGTTTGTTTGTTTTCCGGTGGTGGGATATGGGCACTGGTGAAGGGATGGTTGTTTCAGCATTGTATGACTAAGACTTAAGCCTGAAAGCATTGTAATTTTCCACATAGTGATTCAATAAAATAAATTTAAATAAAAAAAAAACTTATCCTGTCCACGCTCTGATAATTCTGGCTTAAAGTCGTGATTTACTAAGTGCTCAAGACTTATAAATTTAATTCAGTTTTTAAATATTACTAGGTACCCCGAGAGTATCCTGCCCGGGGCATATTTGATATGCCCAAAACAGTAACAACATGTCTCACAATGATGACGTTACTGGTGCCTGCTGGAGCAAATAGATGAACAACCAAACGACAGTGCTACAGTGCAGTACTCTGGAGCCCACCGGGAGTACTGTTGGGTGTGGGCCAAAAAATGAACAACCACAAACATCAAATAAATTAAAATTACTAGGACCAGACAAATAGTAAGCTAGAAGGTGTCCTATACAGTCACCGAGCCTGGCTAGAGTAGCACAGAGCAAGAAGTAAGCCCTGAGCACCAATTGCTATGGCTCCAAAACAAAGAGCAAGGGAAACCAAACAAAAAATTACTATAAGCAGCATGGTTACAATAGAATCAGCGTTTATGGTTTTGAAGTACACAGTTACTGCACTGGACCCCACCAAAGGTAGAAAGGGAATTTTTTGTTATTTATGTTATGTTATTTCTAGCTCATCTCTTCATTGCCTCCATTTGGTATTCAGAGTTTTTGTAACCTAAGTTCAAATGTCTGTCATCATTTGATACTGTCTATTCTCTTGTTTTGTTTTCTATATATCAGTTGAGCAAGATCATCAGGTATTTGACCTTTTCCTTTTGACTTATTTCATTTAACATGATACCCTCTGTCCCATCTGGGTTGCAGCAAACTGCAAGATTTCATCTTTTCTTATAGTTGCATAGTATTCCACTGTGTGAGGTTTAATAGTTAATTCCAACTACATCACTGTGTTTTTCATCATCCCTGTAGAAGAAGGAAACTCAGAGAAGTTAAATAAACTTGTCCTAATTCATATAGTAAGTGGATAAGATGGGTTACAAACTAAGATCTGGTCCTACGCAGAGAGATAGTACCAGGGAAAAGGCTCTTGCAGCCACCTGACCTCTGTTCAATCCATGGCTCTGCATATGATCCCCGGAGCAGCTTCAGAAGTTATTTAGGCTACAGAGCCAGAAATAAGCCCTGAGCACTGCAATATGTGGCCCAAAAAATAAAACAACAAAAACAACAATTAATTAGAAAACAGTAGCAATAAAAGCCAGAGTGTTAATTCAAGCGTTAATATGATTGCCTGAGCATACAGTCCACCTGGTTTGAGCACCACAATGAGCAGCCCCCAAGCACTGCTAGGTGTAAACTAAAAGACAAAACTTTTACATTTTGGGGCTGAAGCAATAGCAAATAGCACAGCAGGTAGGGCGTTTGCCTTGCACACAGCCAACCCGGGTTCGATTTTCAGCATCCCATATTGTCCCCTGAGCACCGCCCGCCAGGGGTGATTCCTGAGTGCAGAGCCAGGAGTAACCCCTGAGCATCGCTGGGTGTGACCCAAGAAGAAAAAAAAAACACTTTTACATTTTTAAAGAAAAAGAATGAAAAATAGCAATACCAGAATAAAAATGTTGGTGTTCATAATAACCAAAACATAGTTTTTTTTAATTAACCTAATACATTTTAGGAAAATTAAAAACTTGTTAAGGGGTGGAGAGAGAGTACAGTGGGCAAGGCATTTGCCTTGCATGCGCAAATGGTTTGGATACCCATCATAACATATGGTCTTCCAAACACCACCAGGAGTGATCCCTGAGTGCAGAGCCAAACATAAGACCTGAGCACTGCCAGATGTGGCTCAAAAAGCAAAAAAGAATATATATATATATATATATATGTATGTATATATATATTCAAAGCAATTCTAATAAAGATACCAATGAGTTTTGTCATAGAACTTGTCAAGTTAATTCTAAAATTTAGATGGAGGAGGAAATACACAAAAACTAGACTCTGGGGCTAGAGTACTGTGGGTAGGGGGTTTGCCTTGCATGCAGCCAATCCAGGTTCAATCCTCAGCATCCTATGTGGTCCCCCAAGCATCGCCAGGAGTAATTCCTGAGTGCAGAGCCAAGAGGAACCCCTGAGTATCACTGGGTGTGACCCAAAAAAAGAAAAAAACAACTGAGAATCTGATAAAAAAAAAAATTAGACAGGTCAGCGGATGTGGCTCAGTGGTGGAGCACACATCTTGTATTATGGTACCCTGTGTTCAATAAATGCAAAAAGGTATACATTGTATATATTATCTGTTCCTTAGGGAGTGTCAAAGGTGCATGGAGACAGGCTCTGCGTGTCAGTCCGGAAGATGCCACTTCATTCATTGGTCAATTCTGAGCCCCCGTTTAACATACAACGTTGTTGCACTTTTTAATGTTTTTATTTATTTTTTTAAGAGTTTGGTACCTTTTCTAGAGCTTGAGGTATGAATCTTGTGTCTTAGCTTGTAGAACTGGGCGCTAGACTCGGGTGAAGAGTCAGCTTTAGGGGAAGAGGTTTTGGGGTTTTTTCCTAAAGGCACCCACCTGTCCATTTTCAGAATATTTGTGAACTTCACCAGAATATTCAGGAACCAAAGCACTTTAAATCACAGTCCAGGAAGGAAGGGGAGCTCTCATCCCTGCCCCATCTCCCAGCTTTATTTTGATTGAATGAGAGAAGGGTCTAAACGGGCACGGGCCACTGACTGGAACCAAAGCTGTGTGGGTGAAGGCGTTCACATCTGTTTTTTTTTTTGGGGGGGTCATACCGGGCGATGCTCAGGGGTCACATCTGGCTCTGCACTCAGTAATCACTCCTGATGGTGCTCAGGGGACCATATGGGATGCCGGGATGTGAACCCGAGACAGCCTTGTGTAAGGCAAATGCCCTCCCTGCTGTCCTATCACTCCAATTCCAAGATTTTACTTTTTCCCTCTGTTTTCCACATGCCCATGGGTATTCCTTGCCAGCCTCTGGTCTGCAAAGTGGGGGTGATAGCCGCTTTCCACAGGGTGACATGACTTTACTCTGTGTGTGTAAAGCATGGCAAATGCCCTACCCACTGTGCTATCGCTCCAACCCGACCCAGGTTCGATTTCTCTGCCCCTCTTGGGGAGCCCGGCAAGCTACCAAAAGCATCTCGCCCCCTCGGCAGAGCCTGGGAAGCTACCTGTGGCGTATTCTATATGCCAAAAACAGTAACAACAAGTCTCACAATGAAGACGTTACTGATGCCTGCTTGAGCAAATCGATGAGCAACGGGATGACAGTGATAAAGTGATATCTTTCGTATAAGTATTTCTTTCATATATCTTTCATATAAGTATATTTTTCATTAATATTTCATATCTTAAATATTAACACATTATGATATTATAATACTTTTATTTTTTGTTTTTGGACCACACCCAGTAGTGCTCAGGAGTTACTCTTAGCTTTCCACTCAGGGATCACTCCTGGTAGTGCTTGGGAGACCATATGGGGTGCTCATATGGGGATTGAACCCTGGTCGGCAGCATATGAGGCAAGCACCCTACCTGTTGTACTATCTCTCTGGCCCCAGGATTACAATACATTTTATTAGAATATGGTTAATTAATTCCATTACGATACTATCAGTAAAATCTGGATGGGGGGGAAAACCACAGGACAAAAGATTTAGTTTCTTCAAATAATAAACTGCAAAGTGTTCTGTCACTGGTTGAAACATAAAAATGGTAGGTTGAAATTAGACTCCGCTTCAAACTAATCAGGACTATGCAAGGTAGGGAAGTAAGAGGGAATACAGATGAAACAAGATTAGCCACAAATTAATTGTTGATGGTTTGTGACAGGTTCACTATACAAAGATACACTTAGATTCTCTTTCATTTTAGTTTTGTTTTATTTTGTGTGACCTACCAAAAAGTGCTCAGGGAGTCTGGAGATCACTCCTGCCATACCTGGCCAACTGGGTCTGTGATTCAATGCTAGGGTCTAAGCATCCAGTGCTCCTCAGGTCCCACAGTGCTTGGGAAACTCCAGAGCTACACTCAGCGATGCTCTAGAAGCCCTGTGGTGCCTGCGATTGAACCCAGTGTGGCACAAAGCTCTAGCAGACCATAAGAATCTGTCAAGCAGGAAATTAGAAAAGCTGACGATCATTTTAGGGACCTTATGTGCTACTTGGCATAAACGGCAGGAGAAAAACTGCCAATTTCCCATGTTAGGGTGGATCTTACCATACTGAACTGGGATTCCCATAAATGGGATCCCACTGAGAACTCTACATCCGCAAAGTGGGAGGATAGAAATAAAAAGGTTGGAGTAATAGTACTGCGGGTAAGGCACTTGCCTTGCACACCACCAGCCTGGGTTTGATCCCTGGCATCCCATCTAGTACCCAAGCACTGCCAAGGAGTGTTTCCTGAGCACAGAGTCAAGTATAACCCTTGAGCACCACTTGATGCCACACACACACACACACACACACACACACACACACACACATCAAAAGAGTAAGAGAAAAACTGAAAAGAGAAATGGAGATGGACTGTCCTGTTGTGCAAAATTAAAGTGCAGCAGAACAGTGAAAGGGTGCACCTTGGTTTGCTGGCACCTTCGTTGAAGTCCATATGTTACATACAACTGTGCGGCCATACGAGCATACTACCCTGCAAAATTACCGAGACACCATGCAAAGTGTGAGCCAGAAAATAAGGGAAGGCAATCAGAGAACATTTGACTTTCAGACTAGACAGGGAGCTGGAGCAATAATACAGCCTGCTCTGCATGCCATTGACCCAGTTTCAATCCCTGGCGCCCCATTTGGTCCCATGAGCCCCACTGGGGGTGATTCCTGACGGCAGAGTCAGAAGTAAGACCTGAGCACCACCACGTATGGCCCAAAAAAACAACCTCTAAAAGAAATTGTGGGGAAAGGAGAAATAGTATAGTGGGCAAGGCACCGGCCTTGCATATAGCACACCCCTTCAATCCCCATCACCACATACAGTTTCCTGAGACATTCCAGGAGTAATCCCTGAGTGCAGAGCCAGGAGTAAGCACTGAGCATCACCTGTGCGTCCCCAAATTCCCCCAAAATTAAAAATAAATTATGAGGTCTGGGATGACTCAGTGGTAGCGTGCCTTCTTGCAGGCATGAGGCTTCAAGTTATATCTCTTGCTTTCCCACACATGCCAAGTGCCTTCCTGCCATTTCAGATCTCCAACACCACAACAAAGTATGTGACCTCTGATGCACCATAACCAGGTGTCAGCAAGTATCACATTATTCCTCAAGGACCACAGGGTGTGGCTCTAGTGACTCCTGAGCACCACACAGATGCCCAGGTAATCCTCCGCACTGCAGAGCTGGTAATCCCGAACACCATTCTTGAGTTCTGGCATTGAATCATAGGCCAAGTTGGCCAAAAATTTCCAGGAGGGGACCCTGAGCCTCCTGAGGACTGCTTAGGAGAATCCCCTCAAAAGATGGAAAAAAATAGTAAAGAGAACAGCAGGGAAGGGGAGGGGAGCAAAAAGATGGGAGAGAAGGGAGGTGAAGTATAAGATTTAAGGGCCAGAAAGATAGCTCAAGCTGGTAGGTACTTGCCTTGCATGTAGCCAACCTGAGTTCAATCCCTGATACCCCATATGGTTCCCTAACCACCACCAGGATTGATCTGTGAGTGCAGAAATAGGAGTAAACCCTGAGCATCACTAGGTGTGGTCCCACACAAGAGAAAGAAAGTAAAAGTGAGCTATGAGTGCAACTCTAGAAGTAAAACCCTGAGCACCGCTGTGTGTGGTTAAGAATAAAAATAAATGAAAAGAAAAGACATCCCAAGGGGCTGGAGCACATGCTAGGCATGTAGGAGCCTGAGGTTGATGCCTACCGGCCCCCATGTAATGGGGGAAAGGAATCTCAAACAGAACAAAGGGAAAGAAGTACTGATCCTTATTATGGCATGGATGAAATAGAAATGCTATATTAAGTAAAAGAAATCTGGGCACTAAAGGCAAAAAGGTTGGACTGCAGAAAAACTGAGCACTTTTCATGCTGGAAGCCTGAGTGTAATCCCTAGCATACACAAATCCTGAGCATGGAGCCAGCCACGCTCCCAAAGCCACAAATTAAATAAATGAGATAAAAATAATTTTCCAAATGGCAAATTAGGGAGTTGGAGATATAAGAGACATTTGTCTTGTGCACTGTTGACCCCTTTTGTTCTATGACTCTGCAGAGAGCCAAGAGTAAGCCCTGAGTACTACCAGGTGTGGCCCAAAGCCCAAAATTAATACCAATAAAGGCAAATATTATAGTATTCCACCATAGGGCATTTTTATAATGGGCAAATCTATAGAGACAGAGAGTTGAACAGGGCCGAAGGGACCCATGCTTTGAATTTTGCTGACTCAAAGTTCCATCCTGCACTACTTGGTCCTCTAAAAACCACTGGGTATGACTCCCAGAGCACTGCTCAGTGTGGCTCCTGAGTACTGCCTCAGAGTCTGAGCCTGCAGCCTTGTTTCAGGCCGTGTCAGCTCAGAATTGCTGGCAGGGTCACCGAGGCCTCCTGAGCACCACTTAAGAGCCTCACACGTAGCGTAAAAGGTAGAGCTGCAGTTTCCAGGATTTGGGAAGGGGGAGATGGAGAATGTCCCAGAGTTTCCTCTAGCAAGTTCAGGCAGGACTAGCAGCAACCAGGCTCCAACAAGCCTTCAGTCTTCTAGGAGTAGCTTGAGGAAAGCAGTGAAATTTCATCCTCTGCATTTGTGGTGAGCACTAGCGTAGTGCTTACATCACGGTACTTTATTATTTCAGGGTTTTTTTCTGTGTATTGAAAAATACTAGTGGCTGAAGAAATAGCACAGCAGGTAGGAAGTTTTCCTTGCAAGTGGCTGACCTGGGTTCAATCTCCAGTACCTCGTATGGTCCCCTGAGCACCTCCAGGAGTAATTCCTGAGTGCAGAGCAGAAGTAATCCCTGAGCATCCCTGGGTGTGGGTAGGGTACTTTCCTTAAAAGCAGCAGACCTGTGTTCAGTCCCGAGCACCACACAGGGTCCCCAAGCCCCCACCAAGAGTAAGTCCTGAGCAACACCCGATGTGGCCCCAAAACACAAACAAAAAGTGCATATATCTTTCAGGAATCTTCTAATTCAAAAAGTAAAACCTTAATATCTATATCTGTAAACAGATTCAATATATGTGTTGTGTACTTTTAAATTTTTTCACTCCAAAAGAAATGTTTTATTGGGGCTGGAGCGATAGCACAGCGGGTAGGGTGGTTTGCCTTGCATGCGGCCGACCCGGGTTCGATTCCCAGAATCCCATATGGTCCCCTGAGCACCGCTAGGGGTGGTTCCTGAGTGCAGAGCCAGAAGTGACCCTTGTGCATCACCAGGTGTGACCCAAAAAGCACAAAAAAAATAAAGAATAAAGAAAAAAATAAATGTTTTATTATTTGGTGGGGGGGGAGGCACACCTGGTGATGCTCAGGGGTTACTCCTGGCAGTGTTCTGGGGACCAGACGGAAATGCAGTGATTGAACCCAGGTCAGCCACATGCAAGGCGAGCACACTACCTGCTGTACCATCTCTCTGCCCCCAAGAAATCCCTTTTTATCTATAATATTTGGAAAAAAGAGAAAGTAAAAAAGATAACTATAACTGATATTTTAGCTGCAACATCTCCCCTATTAGCATTTTAGTACATGTTCTTCCAATTTTTGTTTGTTTGTTTCGGGTCGCACCTGGCAATACACAGGGCTCAGGAGGCCACACGGGGTGCTGGGGATCAAACCCAGCCTGATTGGCCGTGTGTACAAGCCAGATGCCCCACCCACTGGATTGTTGCTTGGCAGCTTTTCTTGTGGGTTGTGCCCAGAGAGATTATCTGGAGGGATGAAGCTCTGCACTGAGTCACACACATGATGGCTGTAGGGCTCGGGTGGTTACTCATATGTTGGTCAGGGTTGCGCTGAGTGGCTGTGTCATCTGCATACCTTTGCAGTTACAGGGCTCACAAGGGGTCACACCCTTTTGTGGTACTCACACAGACCTGGCTGTGGAGTGACCAGAAATTGCTAGCAGCACCGAGGATCCCAGACCTCAGAGCTGCCGGGGTCACACTCGGCATATGTGGGACACCAAGATTTGAACTTGTGACCAGAAGCTTGCAGAGCAGGTGCTTGAAGCCTCTTGACTCTTTCCCCAGTATATATGAGTAGATACAAATATAAATAATGATATGCATCTATATGGAAAATGGAGGAAAGTATAAAGAATAATAGGACTACAATTATGTGTGCCTAGGTATGATTCAAGTTAATAAGAAAAATGTTGTTTTTTTTTTTATTGGTGGGGGTGCACATCTAACTGTGCTCAGGGGCTACTCTCAGCTCTGTGCTCAGGGAACCATATCGGGGAGAGGGGACACCTGGCTGGTGCCCAGGGCTTACCCAGAGCTCGCTCTTGCAAACCAGGTGCTGTACCCTTTGAGTATTTAATCAGTCCCCTGACATTTCTTTTTGTCTTTCCTTTGTTTGGGGGTCACATCCAGAAGTGCTCAGGGCTGACTCCTTGGCTCCTGGCTCTGTGCTCAGGGATCACTCTAGGCAGGACTCAAGGGACCATTTGGGATGCTGAGGATCAACCTGGGTCAGCTGCATGCAAGGTAAGCACCCTACCTGCTGTACTATCTGTCCAGCCCCAATATTCATTATCATTTTACTACATAGATATCTATCTCTGTATTGAGTTACTATGGCTGCAAAACAGATTACTCTCTGGAGTGTAGCTTAAAATGACAAGCATTTGGTGTCTCATACATATTTCTGAGGACCAGGAATCCGGCAGAATGGAATGGTTCTGCACCCAGTTCTGCTCTCACATCATTGTGAGTGGGAGTTGTGGCAGTCATCTGCAGGTCTGACTGCGGCAGAAGGATTCTCGTGTGACAGGGCCATGTGTGACAGTCACCACACTTGGCCTCTCCTTGGGGCTTCTCCCAACACAGGCAGCTGGCTACCTGGGAGTGAGGGATGAGAGACTGAGTTGGGAGGAAAGTACACTAGCCTTAGAAGTGACACACCATCCCCTGTGTCACTGGCTAACGGTCACCCAGAAAAACCCTACGCTGTGGGTGAGGACATCCCCAGGATATGAATCCCAGGAGCTGGAGCTACTGGGAACTATCTTGGAAGAGTCTAACTAGCACAAAACCCTAAACAGTCTGTTGATTAGTGTGGCCTGTTTTCAAACTCGCTATAAATGGAATCATACAATATTATTCCATAGCAAATTTTTCCATACAATATGTTTCTGAGATTTTTTTTTCCTACTGTATCTTGCTCAATCCTCTTATTTTCTCAGTGTATCATATTGCAATGTATAAACATATCACTACTTGTTTATACATGCTTCTGTTTAATTGCTTTTGCTATAATGGACATGGATAATTTCCAGGTTTTTGATATCACAAATAGTGTTGCTAGAAACATTTGCGTGAGGGTGTTGGGGCCATGCTTGACTGTGCTCAGGGCTTACTCCTTTTGCTATATCTATCTATCTATCTATCTATCTATCTATATATATATATATTTCTTCTGTGGAGGAATCACTCCTGGCAGTACTCCAGAGACCGCATGTGGTGCTGCAGATTGAACGGGGTCACCTGCATGCAAAGCAAGCACCTTAATCCCTGTATTTTCTCTCTGGCCCCTATTCCATATTCTTGAATCAACCTTGATTCCTTTATTAGATCATATTTCGCCCCTTTTATGGAGAGTGAGGGTGAGGAGGGATCTTGGAGGCTCAGGCAGTGCTCAGGGGTTATTCTTGGCTTTTTGATCAGGAGTTACCCCTGGTGGTGCTCAAGGGACCAAAATCGATGCCAGGGATGAAACCAGGGCCATCTGCATCAAGGTAAGCATCCTAACACCTGTCCTATTTGGGGGCCAGAGCAACAGTACAGCAGGTAGGGCATTTGCTTTGCACATGGCCGATCTGGGTTCGATTCCCAGCATCCCATATGGTCCCCCAAGCACTGCCAGGAGTAATTCCTGAATGTAGAGCCAGGAGTAACCCCTTAGCATTGCTGGGTGTGACCCTCTCCCAAAAAAAGTAAAAACAAAACACTGGTACTATTTTTCCAACCCAGATTTTCTTGTTTTTGCTAATCTGTTGGGCATAGAACAGTATCTCAAAGAAGCTTCCATTTGCATTTCTCTGATTACAAGTGAAGTTGAGCATCTTCCCAGATTTATTTGTCACTATCTCTCCATCCTCTTTCATAATTATGTCAGGGTTTTCTGTTTTACCTTTGCCTTTTTATCGTGTTGATTTCCCAGCCTTTTTCACATGCATGGTATTTAGAGTTGAGATCATGTCACACATCTAATTTTGTAATGCTTCTATTTTCACTTAACATTACACCATAAGCATGTCCTCATCATTTAAATCTCGGCAAATGTGTTGTTAAAATAGTGTTTTTCAACTAAAAAAAAATAGTCATATTTGTTTAATACAAAAAAGTATTGAAAGGAAAACAAAGTCATCCACAACTGGACTACTCAGCAAGAATTACCTTTTTGCTCTTGGATATAATTCTATCATCAATATTTTGCATGTAATGTACTTTTTTATAATTTAGAATGATTGTCAGTGTAGTTTTGAAAACTTGTTTTTATAAAGTGTTATGTTTTGAGCATTTTCCCACATTATTCTTCTTCAAATACACTTTTAATGTGTAAATTGAACCCATGTAGACCATCACCCTCCTTCCTAAAGTCAGCATTTAGTTCTCCTCCTCATACTATTAAGCCTTGCATAAACATTTCTGTGAATAAATCTTTGGTGGCATTTCACTTCTCTTCTTAAGTTACATTTCAATCAAAGATCACTTGTCAGTGATCCTTCCAGAGCTATTTTAAAGCTCCTGATAAACACTGCAAAGTTTCTTTCCCCAAAGGCTTTTTAACCATCTTTTTGTTTTGTTTTTATTTTGGTTTTGTTTTGGGGTCACACCCGACAGTGCTCAGGGCTTACTTTTGGCTCTACACTCAGGAATCATTCCTGGTGGTGCTGAGAGGCCATATGGAATTCTAGGAATTGAATCTGGGTCAGTCACATAGAAGGCAAATGCCTGCTACACTGTCTCTCCATCCCTTTTCATGTCCTTCTACTCGAAAGCCTGGTGACTGACGATTCTGTGCCCTGCACACACAGGTGCACGTTTATGTTCATTCTTCTCCAGCATTACTACCCTCTCAGCTACCCCAACATTGTGTGTGTGTATGTTGTGTGTTTGGGGGTTGGGGATAGCCATGTCACACCCAGAGGTGTGCAGGGGCTATTTAAGGCTCAGTGTTCTGGGGGGTATTCCCTGTAGAACATGTGGTCCTGAGGGTCAAACTGTATGCAAAGGCTACCCCGTGGGCCTCCAGCTGCCCTCCAGCCCATCAAACTACCTCTCAGACTCCCAGCCATCCCAGTTTATTTCTAGGACACAGTACAAGTTCTCATGGTAGAGCTCTAAGGTTTCCTCAGGCGGTGCCGAAAATGCCCTCTCCCAGGCAAAATTCTTTTCTTATAACTTTTTTTTTTAATGGCTCATACCTGGAGGTGCTCAGGGTTTATTTCTGGCTCTGCACTCAGAAATTACTCCTGGCGATGCTCAGGGGACCATATGGGATGCTGGGAATCGAACCCAGGTCGGCCGCATGCAAGGCAAACTCCCTACCCCCTGTGCTATCACTCCAACTCTCTTTTCTCCTTTTCAGGGACAGTTCAATAAACCCCTATTTATAGGTAGAGTTGATTTGCCCTCTGCTGAGCTCCAAAAGCACAATATAAATTTGCATAGTGACAATTACTAACTTGATATAATTTAACACCGCAGGATTTGATTTTTTTTATTGTTGTTTGTTTTGTTTTGTTTTTTAAATTCAGGGGCTAGAAAGATAGTACAGTTTGAGTGCTTTTCTTGCATGGTGCTGGCCTCGGGTTTGATTCCCAGCACCTTACGTGGTCCCCTGAGCACTGTCAGGAGTAATTCCTATGCACAGAGTCAGGAATAATCCCTGAGCTTCTCTGGGTGTGGCCCAAAAACAATGACAATAGAAAATTCAGATTATGTATGTTAAGACCCTCCCCTGAGGGGCTGGAGCTATAGTTAAGCGGGTAGGGCATTTGCCTTGCATGCAGCTGACCCAGGTTCGATTCCCAGCATCCCATATGGTCCCCTGAGCACTGATAGGTGTGATTCCTGAGTGCAGAGCCAGGAATAACCCCTGAGTATCGCCAGGTGTATTCGATATACCAAAAACAGTAACAACAAGTCTCACAATGGAGACATTACTGGTGCCTGCTCGAGCAAACGGATGAGCAATGGGATGACAGTGACAGTGACAGATGATGGAACAAGGATTTAAATGTCAACAGTGAAACCAAGTAAAGACTAGATGGAACATTTTATGAGTATGGTTGAGGGGTGGGGGCTTTTAAGGCAGCATTCAGGAAGTTCAGGGCCCCTTTCTGGGATACTCAGGGACCACTAGGGCCACTCCAAGGCCACTCCCTAGATGCTAGGCTGGGGTGGGGCTGGGGGTCCTGTGGTGCTGTGGTTTGAACTCAGGTTCCAGAGTGCAGAAACCATGCTCTCCTGACCATTAATCCATCTCCCTGGCTGAAAACAATTGTTTCTAAGTACTAAACTGGAGAAGATCTTTTGAAGTATGACACACACTACAGATGGCACAAAAGAAAAGATTGATAAATTTTAAAAGTTTTCCCAGCGAGGAGCTGGAGTGATAGCACAGCGGGTAGGACGTTTGCCTTACACAGCCGACCCGGGTTCAAATCCCAGCATCCCATATGGTTCCCTGAGCACCGCCAGGAGTAATTCCTGAGTGCAGAGCCAGGAATAACCCCTGTGCATCGCCAGGTGTGACCCAAAAAGCAAAAAAAAAAAAAAAAAAAGTTTTCCCATGGAATTAAACAGTAAATTGGAAAGAGATTTGCACCCTATATACTTAAAAACAAAACGGATGAAAAATCCACATAAGCTAGGCTGGAGAGATAGAACAGGAGGTAAGGCGCTTGCCTTGACACTGTTTCATCATTGGCAACCCTGGTTTGAATCCCTGACACCATCTGTAATCACCAGAGCACCACCAGGGGTCACTCCCGAGCACAGAGACAGGAATACCCTGAGCACGAAAAATGTGATCCCACTCCCCTCCGGCCCTCCCCCTGGAGAATTTTCTACAAATCAAAGACTAAGTGTATGGTTTGCACATGGGATGATTTGGTCCTTGGCACTACATTAATCCCCTAAGCTTGGAGCCCAGAGCAGCCTCTGAGCACTACTGGGTATGGCCCCACTTTCCAGTGTTTCAGTTCAAGTCCAACTTACTTCCTTGAGTCAAGTTCCCAGTTCCTCTTATGCCAGAGTTACTCTCCCGCACTACTTCCCCTCACACCCTCACATCATTCAGCTTCTGAAGTATGCACAGCATAAACTGTCCCTTCTGTCTCATTGGTCCGAGTAGGCATTTTCTTCCTTTTCTTTTGTCTTTACAGTGCCAGGGATGGCACCATGGCCGCCCACATGTGAGGCATGCACTCTGCCAGTGAGCCAAAGCTTCTACCCTGGTTTTTCTTTCTTTTTTTCTTTTTTTTGGTTTCTGAGTCACATCTTGCTCTGTTCAGGACTTACTCCTGACTGCACTCAGGGATCACTCCTGGTGGTGCTAGGGACCATATGCAGTGCCAGAAGTTGAACCAGGGTTGACTGCATGCTAGGCAAGCATCTTACCCAATGTATTATCGCTCCGGCCCCCATGGCTTTTTCTTATCCTTCAAGACCTATGCCATCTTTACATAGATGATCATCCCTAGGTCAGAGCAATAGCACAGAATTGCTTGACCTTGACCTTGAATTGCATGCAGCCAACCTGGGTTCAATCCTGAGCACCATGTATGGTCTCCCAAACCCTGCCAGGAGTGATCCCTGAGCACAGGATCAAGAGTAAGCCCTGAGCACTGCCGGGGGTGGTCCCAAAACAAAAACAAAAACCAAAGAGACCAACTCTGGTCACTCTACAAAGTTGATGAAAGAAAACCTCTTTCCTTCACTGGATAAGGGGGTAGCATTTGCACTTTTAACTTATTGTGGCTTTTTGGGTTACAGCCGGAAATGTTAAAGAGGTTATTCCTGGCTCTGCACTCAGGAATTACTCCTGATGATGCTCAGGGAACCATATGGGATGCAGGAGATTGAAGCGAGTAAGCTGGTTGCAAGGCAAAGGCTCTCCCCCCTGTACTATAGCTCTGGCCCCAGCATTCACATTTTTGATCACCCAGTCTAAACTAGCACCTTGCCCTTCACCCTCTCTGCAACATCGCTTCTTTGTATTAGCCACTCTTTAGAATAACCTTGTTTGTACATTTTCTTACTTCTCTCTCTCTCTCTCTCTCTCTCTCTCTCTCTCTCTCTCTCTCTCTCTCTCTCTCTTCCTTAATGGAAAAAGGGCCTCACACATAGAAGACAAGTGTTCAGGCATTGAATTGAGTCTATTCCACTAAATCTCCATGAAAGCAGGGCTGTATCTTGTTCCTAACTACTTCCAGCAATCCAAACGATCAGCATGGATTGAATAAATTTATGCTGCATATAGTACGGGCCATACGCAGTTGCATAAATTTTCTGCTCTTAACAATTCTCACAATAACTCCGCGAAGGCAAGTGGGCTTTATCCATTTTACAGTTAAGAACTCTGAGATAGAGAGCAAGTGAACTGCCTACCCCGTTGGAAAAATTGGAAATCTAAGGTTCTTACAAAGCAACGCCTTTACATAAAAGTGAGGAATGGATGAACCGCAGAGCGGAAATGGCAACGTAAACCTCCTCTGGGGTCTGGGGGCAGGTTTTGCATCTCCGATTTCCCCAGCTGTCGCAAGGGGGCGCGCTCTCCCAAGCCTTGACGCCCGTCCTCAAGGCGCGCACTCCCTTTGCGTCTCGGGCTCGCGCGCGCTGCAGCGGCACCGGAAGTGACTGAGCTTGCAAGTTCCCCCGGTCTCTTTCAGGGGAAACTGAGGCCAGCTCGTTCGGAAGAGAGAGCGCGAGCCATCCGTGGGGCAGGCCGGCCGGAGGGCGCGACGCGGAATTCGGCACGAAGAGCCCTCGCGTCTGGAAACCACCTGGCCGATGAAGGGGGGATGTGGCCCCCCACGGCTCGCGGGGCTTGCAGGTGAGAGTACCGCCTCGCCCGTGCGTGGCAGGCGCCGCGCCCAATGGGAGCCCTCGCCGTCCCGCTTCCGTGCCGAGCGGGCTCGCCGATTGGCTGCGCCGGGGCGGGCCGCCGGGGGCGAGACCCCTCCTCCCAGAAAGGTCTAGGGGGCGCCCCTGAGGGAGAAGGGTTGCCTAGCAACGGGGCGGTGGCCCGGCGGGTACCCGGGCTGGCGCGCCGGAGAAGCCGCGAGGCCGCAGCCCACCCACCCCGGGCGTCGGAGAGGTGCAGCCCCCGGGTCCCCAGGCCCTCCCGTGCGCGCCGGGAAGCCGCCTGGGGCCTGCCCCCAGGAAAACGTGGTCTCCGCGGTGGGGGGCCTCGACCCCCCGCCCCCTCCCACCTTGACCCGGGGAGAGGCCCGGCCCTCACCCCCTCTTTGTGCAGGGCGCCGGCGGCCATTGTGTCCGTGCTGGGGAATGGAGGAGCCGGCCGGCCGCCTGCGCCACGGCCAGGGCCTCCGGGGAATTCAGAGAACAGCGGCGGCGTTTCTGGGGTGTCCCCGGCCCGCGGCCTCTCGGAGAGGCCCGGGGATGGCCTTCCCGAAGTCCGACGGCAGGTCCGCCCTCCGCCCCCCAGCGAAACCTTGAGCCCCGTTGCGAAGTGGCTCCCGGGTTTCGGAAGCCTCACCCTGGGCGGGTCCTGCGATTAGCAAAAAAAAAAAAAAAAAAAGGCAGCCCGAAGCAAACAAACAAACAAGCCGGGCCCGGGGCCGCGCCGCCGGCGGGAGCGTTCTCCCGGCTCCCTGTAGGAGGCGGAGAGCCAAGGGGCGTGCAGGAGCGAGGGGGCTGGGCTCCCGGGTGGCAGGGAGGCCGTGGATCCGGGCAATGGAAGAGGAAACCGGCCAGGGGGCCGGCTCCCGAGCTTCGTAATTCCTGTGTCGCCTCCTGGGCTCCCAGCCTGCCGGGTCGCATGATCCCTCCAGCCGGAGTTGCTTTTTTGTGCCAGCCGCCGCAGGCCGGCGGAGTTACCGGCATCCCCTCTGCCACCTCCTTTCCCGACCTAGGATACAAAAGATCTTCCGGGGGCTGCACCTGCCCGCGGTCGCCCGGGACGGCTTTGAATGTAGGTGGTGCGGGGGTGGGGGGAGATTGCGGGGGAGGGGTGCGGTGGGGAGGGGGGTGACTGCGAGGAGAAGGCCAGGAGGAGGCTGGTTTTTTTTTTTTTTTAAAGAAGGCCGGTCGTGATGATTCAGAGCCCGCTGGTGCTTTCAATTTGACTTCATTGAAGGGCTCTGGGAAGCCAGACTCAGACCTTTCAAAGAGCCACAAAGGAACCAGTTCCGGTACCTGAAGGGGGAATGGGATGTTGTAGGGTAAATGGCATGCATATTCATCATTTTTCTTTTCCCCTGAAGCTCTTTCTCTCCCTTCAGAACCTTCTCTTGCCTTTGGATCACAGAAGAGAACCAATAAGCAGATACCAGACTCGGCAAGTGAGCAGGTGTTTTGGACAATGGACTGGTCGAGCCCATCCCTATTATAAAAATGTCTCAGAGTAACCGGGAGCTGGTGGTTGACTTTCTCTCCTACAAGCTTTCCCAGAAAGGATACAGCTGGAGTCAATTTAGTGATGTGGAAGAGAACAGAACTGAGGCCCCCGAAGGGACTGAATCGGAGATGGAGACCCCCAGTGCCATCAATGGCAACCCATCTTGGCACCTGGCGGACAGCCCTGCGTTGAATGGAGCCACCGGCCACAGCAGCAGCAGTTTGGATGCCCGGGAGGTGATCCCCCTGGCAGCAGTAAAGCAAGCGCTGAGGGAGGCGGGTGATGAGTTTGAACTAAGGTACCGGCGGGCATTCAGCGACCTGACCTCCCAGCTCCACATCACCCTAGGGACAGCATATCAGAGTTTTGAGCAGGTAGTGAATGAACTCTTCCGGGATGGGGTGAACTGGGGTCGCATTGTGGCCTTTTTCTCCTTCGGTGGGGCACTGTGCGTGGAGAGCGTAGACAAGGAGATGCAGGTATTGGTGAGTCGGATTGCAACTTGGATGGCCACTTACCTGAATGACCACCTAGAGCCTTGGATCCAGGAGAACGGCGGCTGGGTAAGCGCACCCCTTATTTTGTCTCTTTTCTTTGGCCTCTAGCTTGAGAGATTTCTTTCCCACCCCCTCCCCTGAACACACATACCTTTCTCCATACCTTTGTGGTGCTGGGTAATTATTGGGGATATTGATAGCTAGAGAGATGTGACTGGCCTCATGCCCCGAAGCAGCTGAACTTCTGAAACATAGATGGTCCTAGTTCTTGAAGGACCAGGCATCCTTCCTGTTGTGTGTGTGTTCCAGTTTCTCAGCAGAGGAAAACAGCCCATATGTTCACTTACCTTCGAACCAGGGAGAGCAAGAAGTGGGTCCAGTTTTCCCCTCACACTGGGAAAAAATGGCTCATGATGCAAAGTGGGGTAATTCGTGTAATGCCTGGAGAAGGTAGAGAGCTTCAGTGACCCACAAACCCCTCCATTCTGACTCCCCAGGGATGGCAGTCCTATGTCCAGTCTTTCCTTCCCCAAACCAGGTTTCTTTAGAGAGAATTGGTGTCTGTGGTACTAAAGCAGGCATGGCTAGGCAGGAATAGCTCGATGAATTGGCTTGCTGCGAATTCTGGCTTCAGGGTAGTGTAAGTGGGCCCGGTCTGCTTGTGCTGTGCCCTTGTATTCATTTGCTCTTGAGGGTGCAACCAACTTTCTGTAAGGCTGGATTGTTTGTGGAGAGAGCCCTTGCTGGGTCACACATTAAGCCCCGGGACTTTGCACCTCACTGCCTGGGGTCGGTTGGGGAGCTCCAGCTGTTCTGCCTGTTGCTTTCCGGCCAGGGCCCTGGGGCCTCTTCATCAAGCACTGTTTGTTGGCAAAGCAAGAACCCAGTTGTGGCACCTGGCTCCAGAAACAAACTGACATGGGTGTAAGTTCCAGCCCTGACATTTAACTAGCTGTGCCCTTGTAAGCAAGACCAGTTTACCTGCACCTCTGTTTCATTCACAGGGGAAAAAAAAATGTCCAAGTTCTCTGAGCCTTGCAGAGTATTGTAAATCTTGGAGATAACATGGACACAGTGCAAACTAACTCTGCCACTAGAATAAGTTTGCTGTAGTCGTCGTTACCGGTCCCAGACACACTGTGGGTCCGGGGAGTCAAGCCTCATTTCTTTCCCAGTGTGGGAGAATTCTGCCCATCACTAATTGGAATTATTTACCCTTGGTCACTATAGGCAATTTTTGCTCTTCTGCAGTGAACTCAGTCGTATTTCCTCCTTATCACCCTGCTTAAACGGGAGGTGCAGGGCTTATGAGAGGTGTTCTGTTTCTCAATGCCCAGAAGAAATGAACAGGCTGTAGAAAATAAGTCATCTATTGAAGGAGCTGAGATGGAAGGGGCCATGCACCATGGACTCAGGAATGGCAGGAATGCAGTTATCCATAGGCTGGGCCTAGGGCGTGGCAGGCACTTCAGTTCAAACCACTGAGCTAGTTTGTCCTGGGACTCCACCCCCTGCCTTATTTCCCATTTCTTTGCAACTTCATCAGGTCTTCCCTGCTGCCAGAACTTGTAGGAGTCAGAGGGGTCAAGTCAATAGAGGTCAGATGACTGGGGAGGTAGAGGTGGAGGGCTCTCAAGCTAAGGCTGACCAGACTTGAAAGTCATTCTGTAAATGAACTCCCTGGGGGAATAAATGATTAAATAGTTCCTGTAGGTTTGTGCCGTGACCTCTCTTATTCCCTCCTGCTTTGAATCTCTTTGGGGGCAAATATTTGTTCAGCTGATTACAGGAGGGACAGGATTCCAGGGCTTCAGACACACCCTCTAAGGCATCTCCAAGTAGTCTTGGGCCATTTGCCCACTTTGCCTGACTATTGTCTTTGGCCAGTGGTCATGATATCAAAGTGGTTGTTGCCAGCTATTAGCAAAAGGCAGTCTGAGAGAGGTGCCTGGTCTGCCAACCAGCCTCTGCAGAGGGCGGTACCCAGACTAGAGGCTTGCCAGCCACTTGGTATTGTGTGTGGAAAGCGGTTTCTGACACAGGGAAGCTTGGCAACGTCTTCAGATTGCCATGAGATTGAAATTCCATCTTCTGTGTCTTTGCCGAAGAATTATCTGAGCCCGTTGGACAACATACCATATGTTACTTCCTCTTGGTGAACAGAGGGGATGTGTGCAGAAGAGCCAGTTATGTTAGAACCATTTCTGGGCTAACATTCTCCCTGAAGCCAGGAGGTAAAAGACATTTGACCCGGGATCCTTTGGGTAGCGGTGACCTGCCCACTTCCTTTTCAGGTGCCATCCTTTTTGAGCTGCACACAAACTGGCGACTGCAGTGATATCTCCTAACCTTCCTGGAGGCTGTGCTCGGGGATCGATGAGTGTAGGAGTTATGAGCCATCCCACCCTAGGGAATGCTCTAAATTTAGCATCCCAGTAGGAAAGGGAAAGGAAATTAGCTTTTATGGAGTACATCTTAGATGTTAGGCATTGTGTTAGGTCTTTTATTTAAGCAGACAAAATTTATTTGCACATCTAACTAGGAGGCAGGCGCTGTGCTAGATGCTAGCCATAAGCCAGACGTGGTGTCTTCCTTCACAGAAGTGACTTGCTGCTTCCTGTCTTCCACACATATTCCAACAGTAGATTCCCAGTTGACAAGTGAAACTCCTAGTAGCTAAGTGGCTGACCCCCAGGGGTCCCTCAGCCTATAATGAAGTGAGAATTTATGTCTAGATTGGCCTACCTCAAAGCCTATACTCTTTCCATTAGTATCAGATTGTCCTAGGAGGAATAAAGTGACCTTGACATATGGGCATGGAAAGCCAGGGATGCTCTACGACCAAGTAGGACATGACTGTGGAGTTGCCCCCTCTGGGCTATGGTCCTGGCATTGTTCCGGTAGTTTTGCAGGAAGAACTGTACCTTTGCCACCGGTAGCAGGTTTCCAAAGATGTGTGGACAGCCCCTGAATCTGATTCTGGCAAAACTCAAGTTGGTACCAGGGTTTTGCACAGTCATAGTAGGCTTTTTGCTAGGGCTTATTTATTATTTTTTAAATTTTAATTGTTAATAACCCTCTCAGGTCTTACCAGTAGGTGAGGATGGCGTGCACGTGGGAAGAGGTAGCCTGACCCAGGTATGCCTACTTCACCGTAGGTGGTGCCCCCAGGACTGGAGTTCCATACTCAGAGCCACGCTGCCGCCTGCCTGGAGTCACCTGGTGACATGCTGGACCTGTTTCTCTCTTGTCAGTCCGTCTTTCCACCTATAAAGTGGAATAATGGCAGCTGGCTGCCATGGCTGAACTCTAGTAAAGGATCTAGAACAAAAACTCTTCTTGTGCCTTAATTGTAGGGTGCAGCTACCTCTTTCAATAAATGAGCGACCTGCCTCTGGAAACTGAACTTTGCCCCCAGAGTATCTCGAGAAACCAGGCTTCTAAGATAGTCACCTCGAGTGGTGTCTGATGTACCCTCCCCCACTGGGAGAGAGTGATTCTGGGGCTTTCCAGTGTGAATGTGGACAATCATGGGGCAAGGGCCCAGGTTGGCCAAGCCATTGGGAATAACTGCCCCCGGGAACCCCCCCGAGTTTGGTGGAAACACCATGGTTGAGAGCAATGAAGAGAAAATATAAATTTCCAGCTTGCACGGCTCTCTGGTCTTCTAGTTTCTGTTGGTTTCATTCTGCCTACTCTGGCACCTTGGGTATGGAGATGTGCTTAGCTCAAACATCTCACCGACAGCTGTTGGCAATTCTGTGGTTTTCTTGGGGAAACCCCATTAGAAACCCCAAACGTGGAAATTTTTAGTATTCTCATTCAGGTCCCAAATGAAGTACAAGTGTTTCGGGGGCTCCCCCTCAAAACACCCGGTTCTTCTGGAAGTACATTTGAGGTTGCTCTTAAAGCACTCTTGCCATCACTGGGTTTTCTAGACCTTCTAGGGCCGAGTTCCCTGGGAGTGCCATGAAGCTCTTCAGCTTCTTTGAAAATTACCCGGGTAGTTTTTCAGGGGTGCCAGCAGCACCCCGAGGGACTTCTTGACTTTCGTGTGGGCAGCCACCGGATTTGTTTGGGCTGGAGGAAGCAGCACTTGTCAGCTGTCCCTGCCCCAACAGGGATTTGTCCTGAGGCTGGTGGGCGGCTTGCACCTCCTCTTGTATTTGGTCCCCTTGACTTTGCAGCATGCCGAGCCTTCGAACTTTGAGCTTGCTTTAGCAGCCATGGTTTTCTCAGATTTTAGAGTAATTCCCAGAGAGCCACTGTTGTACGGAAACATAACCTGCTCCTTTAATTAGCAGGGCCCCCGGCCCCGGCCCCAGACTGATTCCATGGAGTCCTCCCGAAGGACACTCTTTTCTTTGAAGGAGTCACTCCGCTCCTGGATCTTCTCTGTCCCTGCAAGCCCACGTTCGGTCTTCCCCATTCCCAGTTGGCCAGCTGGAGCCAGACAGTCCCACTGGGTCCTTTTGTTTCAGCCTGGGGAAGAGAAGACTCAGGAGAATATGATCATTGGCTCCAAGTATCGGAGGGGAGAGGGGCTAAGCCTTTTTGTTGGCACAGCACCCAGAAGAACTGGATTAGGTGATCGGACAGTAACAGCGGTCGAGTTCAAATTGGTCTGAAGAAGACGTTTCTAGCATTGCCATGGATCTGCCAGGTGTAAGAGCTTTCTGGGCACTGAGCTTGGGCATAGGTTCCTAGGGAAACAGATGCCCACTAAATTTCTTTTTTTTTTAGTTTTTGTTTTTGTGCCACACCTGGCAGTGTTTCAGGCTTACTCCAAGCTCTGTGCTCAGGGGTCACTCCCACAATGCCCACTAAATATCTGAAGAAATACACTGAACAAGCCAGGATAATAATAATGGGAATCGCCCTTTTTCTAATCAGTTATTCCTGAACTCAAGTGATGTTTTGAAGTTTTTGCTGTGTGCCAGTCTGTCCTAGGTACTAGGGGTACAGCCATCAAGAGAACAGCCATAAAGAAAATAAAGCTTCTCAGCTAAGGAATAGCTCAAGGGGCCGAAGCACTTGTTTTGTATCCAGGAAGCCTGGATTTGATCCTCAGCCCAGTACGATCCCCTGTGTACTAGTGTAGCACCCACCGCCGCCACCCCCTTCCCCCAGGAAATCCTAAGCTTCTGTCCTTAGAGAGCTCATAGTCTAATGGGGAAAAACAATAAGCATCTAATTATATGTACAGACACTTAACACATACATCCACGAAGAAAATAGAGTGGGTTGAGACATAGGGCGTGCCCAGCAAGGGAAACAGGGCTGCACCTAAAAACCAGTATTCCAGCCCAGGCTCTGAGGGACTGAGGAGGCGAATGATGTGGGACCTGTGGAAAGAGAATGTAAAGCGGAGACGGCAGACTCGGGGGTCTGCTTAATGTGTTCAACGTGATCCAGGTCCGTGTGGACAGAGAGGGAGAGTGGGGGGAGGAGAGAGGCTTCCAAGGACCAGTTCACATGAGGTGTTGGTAATCATGAGGAGGACTTGGCTTTGGTTGAAGCCAAGAGAAATTGAAGCCATGAGAGAGAGGGAGAGAAGCCAGGAAAAGATTTAGAGCAGGGGAAGGATGGCATCAGGGAACCCAGAAAAGATGCTGGTGCAAACTCCAGGTAAGAAAGGATAGAGGCTTGGATCGGAAGATCGAGGTGGAAGTGGTGAAGAGACTACGGAATAAAACTTGGCTTGCACATGGCTTATGGATGTGTCTGCTCATCTCAGAAGCCACACTTTTGTTTTTCTGATTTTTTTTGTGGGGGGCGGGGATCACACCTGGCAATGCTTAGGGCTTCCTCCTGGCTCTGCACTCAGGGATTGCTCCTGGTGGTGCTCGGGAGACCATATGGGATGCTAGCAATGGAACCTGAGTCGGCCACATACCAGGCAAATACCCACCCCTCTGTCCTATCTCTCAGGCCCCAGAAGCCAGACTTTTTTTTTCCCTGTGAGATCATAGATCAGGCCGAAATAAAATAGATGTTCTCCCGGAAGCATTCTCTCCTTCAGTGGTGTCTACTATAAGCAGTATTTCTGCCTGAAGAACTGCAGCATATCTGAGTTCCAGTCCCTGTGTCTAGTCCCTGTGGCTGTCTGTGTCTCAGCCTCTCGGAAACATGGTAGAGACCCCGTGAGGTGTCCTGGGAGGCAGAGATCTGGTGCCATGCTTTTGACGTAAGTTTTAACTCTTCACTATATAAATCACGCCAGAGACCCACTCACAAACCCTTCAGCATCCTTTCTCTTTTCCTTACATCTCCTTTTCATATCCTTGAGGCTGGCAAACCCTAACCATGTTCCTGTCTTGCCCGCCCCCCCCCCCCGCCGCCATGTTGGTATAAGCTCTGATCTTGGGTGGAAACAGTCCCAGGTTTACTCTCACGCGTGCAGGGTGGAGCTGTGCGCTGCCAGCCTGGCGTCCTCTGTGAGAATGGAGGGTTGGCATGGACAGGAAACCTGCCTCTCACTGGCCTTCTGGCAACTTCCACCCCTGGGATGGGTATCACATGAGGTATGTTTCCGGGTGGCTCTTTCCCGTCCAAAACTGCCACCCTAAGAGAGTTCCAGTGTCAAGGTAGGGTGAGACACTGGAGACCGATGACCCCACAATCCTACTTCACATGTATGTAGTACTGTACAGCTTGCGGAGTACGTGTCGACCTTGGCTGAATTGGAGGTAAGCAGGATGGGTGTTGTCTGCCTCACTGGAGGGAAATGGGTTGAGAAAGATGAACTGACTTGCCCAAGGTTATATCAGAAAGACAATGCAGGATTTGAGTTTCCAAATCTAGACGTATTACTTGCTGTGTGACCTTGGGCAAGTCTTTCTCTTTTAATAATAATAAAAGGAGCAATAATAATAGCTCCTCGCTCTGTTCCTCCTTTTCCTGAAGATTTAGTGAACCAATTCTTGTCTTCAGGCTTTCAGACTGGTAACTCATCAGCCGCAAACAGCCCCCACATCCTAGGTCTTCTTCAGTCACATCGGCTGGCTTCCCATTTATTACATATTGATTTTTGCAAATAGCATTTTTGTAGAAAGAAACGGCCTTTGGGACCTCCTTGGACTTGGTTTCATCCCCGATCAGACTCTCGGCCAAGCTGGAGCCTTCCAGCGAGTTCCAGGCTACAGGGTTTTCTGGGCAGACTCCAGAGCTCCCCTCGGAACTAGAGGTTTTTCTCTGGCTCTTCAGGAAATACCATTGCAATGACTTCCATGGACTGCTTCCTGTCCCAGCTCTGGAGCCGAATTCCTGCTGGCAAGAGTGTGGAAACTGGAAAGTAATGTCCCTAGAGGCTCTCCACCACTCCCACTCGCTACTTTTTTTTTCCCCTACATGTCCTGCCTTTTTCTCTGTCATTCTTTTTTTCCGCACCCTCACCCTTCACGTAGCTTTTTTTTTTTAATCAGCTCACAATCCCGTTAAGATTTAGAAAATGCATTTCCACTTAGTTCCCTCAAACCTTTCCCAGAAGCCCCACGATAGAAGGCTTGGTTTGAAATCATGGGTTCTCTCTCTCTATGGCTCCCGTGCTCGGTAGCAGTTTCAGACTGTGTCCCCTTTAGAGGGACATGACACTGGTCACTTCAGTGCCTTTGACCATCTTTTAACCCGTTTTCTCCCAAGGGGTCCCAGCCACTCCCGCACCGGACAGACACCTTGAGCCTTCTTCAGGTCAGGCACACACAAATCCTGCCTCTTGGCGGTGGGTGACAGGGTGGAGTGAGGCAGAGCTGCCGCCCTTCCCCCCCAGTCACCTTTGAGGAGGAAACTAGAAGGTTGAAAACCTTGTTGGACAATCATCTGAGGAATGGGAGCTGGCCTGGGAGGGGATTGGAAAGCTCTCAACTATGCCTCAGATCCTTTGTTCCGCTCTTGAAAAGGAAACATTCCCCTCCCTCCTCCCTGGCCACACACACGTGCCTTTGTTCCCCAGTCAGGCGGGGCTGGGAACACTGTGTCCCTTCCAGGGAGCCTGACTTGCCTCCCCAGAGGCTGGTCTCCTGGTCAGCAGGACTGGGATTTTGTTCAGGAGCCCCTGGCCTCCTGTCTGCTCCACAGTAGCCTTTCAGGGGCTGGATGAGAACTTGCCTGCAAACAGCTGCCCAGGGACTTCCCTGGGATTATTCCATGGGATGCCCATGTCCCAGGATTAAACAGTCCCTCCCTCTGATTCCACTTGGTGATTAGTATTATTGTTAACATTGCTATTAATAGCACCTAACATTTATCAAGTGCTTACTCTGTGCCAGGCATTGTTCAGAGTGCTTTATATGTATTAATTTATTCCATTCTCGCAGAAACAGTCTGAAGTAGATACTATTATTATCCCCATTTTGTAAATGAGGAAACTGAGGTACAGAGAAGTTAAGCAGTGTATGCAAGGGGCTGCGGATGTTAGCTCCAAGGTTGATCATTTGCCTTGCATTGTATGACTACTGACACTGGCAGTGCAAAAAATAAGTCAATACAAATCAGTATAAATAAAACTAAGCAACTTGGGCAGGGTGGCACAGTGGGTCCATGGCAGAGCCTGGAAAGGGAGCTTCCAAGCTCCCACTTTAAACCCTGCCGCACGCCCCTCCTCCAACTGCCCCGGTGTCTGGATGACGTTGGCACATCTCCAGTGCTCAGTATGTGACAGGCTTTTTACCAAACGTCACTTATCACACCAACAGCCTTATCATTAAGGACACAGATTTGGGAGGGCTCCTTAGCAGAGGCAGCATCAGGGTTGGAAAGCAGGTCTGCCTGAACCCAGAGCCTGTTCTTTATCTCTAACACTTCTTAAAAACTCACGAGGTGGGGACCTGGGGAGGTAGGTAGGGGTTCAGACGTGTGCCTTGCATGAGGCTGACCCATTTCAATCCCTGGCACCCCATCTGGCTTTTGAGTCCTGCCAGGATTGATCCCTGAGCACCACTGGCCCCAAACCAAAAAAGGGGAAGAAACAATTCACAAGATGTAGTGGGTGTCATCTTCCAAGTTCTGGTGAAGAAAACCGAGGCTGAGGAAAAGGTGGCGTGTTCACTTAGGCCTCATGCTAATACCCAAAGGACCTGGAATTCAAACTCTTTTGGGCTATTTGACTTCCTAACTCTGACTTTTCTTTGTATCTTTGTATTCCATGGTCTTGGGTATGCCGAGACCCATCACAGGAAGGAAATTTAGCCAAGGGGGCTTCTCCCACAGTCAGGTGTGGGGTCAAACTGAGAATCTGTTTCAGTTGTTTGTTTGGGGACCACACTCGGCGATGCTCAGGGGTCACTCCTTGCTCTGTGCTCGGGAATCACTCTGGGCGGGCCTGGGGGACCACATGAGATGCCGGGATTGAACCTGGGTCAGCTGTGTACAAGGCAAGTGTCCTCACCGTACTATCTGTCCGGCTCCTCTGTTTCAGTTTTTAACCCAATGTGATCAATATTCCCTGCCTCCTTGCTTGAAACTGTCCTCGGCTCTTTGTTTGGTTTGTTGACTCCTTAAGTGCCGTTGAGTGTTTTGTACACGCTAAGTGATGGAGGCCGGGCTACTGTGGATGCTGTGGTGAGTGGGACTGGGTCCCAGCGTTTACACACTTGAATCGGGCTGTGTGTGGCCTCTGTTCACTCAGTGTCAGCCTTCCAGATACACCAGGCAGGTTCCTGATGGTGTGTATTGATGCCCCTCAGCATACCCATAAGGAAGATTCTGGGCACAGATTCACTGTTATAACTTGATCTCTTGCTGGTGGTGACACTAGGCAAATGGACTGCAATTTTTTTTTTTCCTTTTTTGGGTCATACCCAGCAATGCACAGGGATTACTCCTGGTGGTGCTCGGGGGACCATATGGGATGCTGGGAATCAAACCCAGGTCAGCCTCGTGCAAAGCAAATGCCCTACCCGCTGTGCTATTTCTCCAGCCCCTGGACTGCACTGTAGCACTGTCGTCTAGTTGTTCATCGATTTGCTGGAGCGGGCACCAGTAACGTCTCCATTGTGAGACTTGTTACTGTTTTTTGGCACATCGAATACGCCACGGGTAGCTTGCCAGGCTCTCCGAGAGGGACAGGAATTGAACTCGGGTCGGCCACGTGCAAGACAAACAAAGACAAACACCCTACCCATTGTGCTATTGCTCCAGTGTACCTGAACTGCAAATTTTTTAAAAAATTTTTTATTAGGGAATTACCACGAGATACAGCTACAGACTTACAAACTTTCATGCTTGCATTTCAGTCATACATTGGTCTAGTACCCATCCCTCCACCAGTGCCCATTTTCCACCACCAATGGTCCCAGTATCTCTCCCACCACCCCCACCCCGTCCCCTTCATCCCTCCCTGCCCCTGTGGCAGGGCATTCCCTCTTGTTCTCTCTCTCCTTTTGGGTGTTGTGGTTTGCAATAGAGGTATTGAGTGGCCATCATGTTCGGTCTATATGGACATGGACTGCAAATTCTTAATAAAACTGGGAGACTAATTCTAAGCTACCAGAATAAGCCTGGCTTTAAGGAGAGACTAGAATGCAAAGAGGCGTTGTTCTTAGTAATAATAGATTCTGTGTGTGGAATGTTGCTCTGGGTCAGGTGTATTATTCATCCCTTGATATAATCACCTTGTTTGGGTCTTACAACTCTGGTGTGAAGATGGAGAATACAGACCTTGAAGAAGTTCCAGAATAACACTCCTCATAAGAGACAGAGCGGGGTTTGGCATTGAATATCTGTGGCCAAAGCCTACCTTCATGCTGCTGTGTCTTGGCTTTGCTGGGGCCTGAACTGACTTCTTACACCCTTACTACGTAGCACAGGCCCAGGCTTGGCCAGGGCTCAGGCAGTCTTCTCAGTGAACATGGCAAGGCAGGGGAGATTGGTATTAGATTCAGGTGAGGCTACAAAAATACCTCTTAAGGAAATAAACTTGTTTGAAGTGGTAGGAAGAGACCCCCAGAACTTGGTGAATGGCTTCAGGCATGCTGTCAAATCTGTAGGGTTTGTGCCAGGTCCAGAAGTGGAAGAGAGTAATTCCTGAGTGCAGAGCCTGGAGTGACCCCTGTGCATCACCAGGTGTGACCCAAAAAGCAAAACCAAAGCAAAACAAACGGTGGAAGAGATCAGGCCCCCAGCCATAGTACAGAAGGCTGGGCGTTTCTCTTGCATGCTGCTGACCCGGGTTCGATCCCTGAGTACGAAGCCAGGAGTAACCCCCGAGCATTGCTGGTTGTGCCTCCCCCACCAAAAAGAAGTGGAAGAGATGAGAGCCACTGACTTCCTTCCCCAAGTGGGTCTCAGACCTCTGTCAGGTAGGCTTCTTCCACCACAGCTCATCAATTGATGACTTAATCCAGGAGCTGCCAGTCTCAGCCTCTGTCATCAGTACCTCTCCTTTGGCCAGTGCATATCCAACCCAGAGCCGCCTTCTGTGCCATTCGTCAATGGGAAGTATCTAGAAGAGGAGATGTTATTGGAGATTGGAATATTAGCTTTCTCTGTGGCTTTGTGCCTTCAGTTTCCAACTCTGTAAATTGACAATAATAGCGATCTCTTCTGCGTAGACTTTCGGTGTTTCTTCTGCCTTGGTCGCTCTTTCCCTGGATCCAACCATGTCTTGTATGTAGGTTAATGGTGTTCACTGCCTGGTCCAGCCGCAAGATCAAAAAGGTTGAAAACCACTGGTCTACTGCAGTGTAGTTTGCAGACTGGTGCTCAGATAAGGCCCATCCTCCGTTGTAAAAAAGGTTGAAGACCACTGATTTAAGCCCCCTCTCTAGAGATCATGCATGTTTACATGTATACTGATTGTCTGTCTCTTCCAGCAAATGTTAGCTCCTGGCGTGTGAGGCTTTGTCTCCTTTTCCTCCTTCATCCCCAGCACGGAGCAGGGCACATGGCACACAGGAGATCAGATTGGTTGAGTGAGTGAGGAGCTGTGTTGCCCACCCGGCACAGGGCCAGGCATTCTGCATGTTCAGCCAGTGGTAGACACGGTTGCCTATTAGGAAGATGTGGAGCATAAATACTTTCAGGCAGTGAAAAGGCTTTGGCAAGGTCAGGCCTGGTAACTAAGAAGCACAGACAGACCTGGAGGATGAAATGTTTATTAAGCATTTGGGAAACGAGACAGACTAGGTCGAGCTGAAGAGGTTCTAGGCCGGCAGTCAAACTGGTCAAAGGCAAAGAGAGGGATGATGGGGGCCGGAGTGATAGCACAGCGGGTAGGGCGTTTGCCTTGCACGCAGCCGCCCCGGGTTCGATCCCCGGCATCCCATATGGTCCCCCAAGCACCGCCAGGAGTAATTCCTGAGTGCAGAGCCAGGAGTAACCCCTGAGCATCGCTGGGTGTGACCCAAAAAGCAAAAAAAAAAAAAAAAAAAAAAAGAGAGGGATGATGGATGTGGAGGGAGGCGTCTGTGCAGAGTGGGCTGGGCTGGTGGGGAGAGGTGGCGGGCACCAGTGAGTCGAACCCGGGCCTCCAGGAACCCGGGAAAGAGAGCCCTTTGCCATCCAGGGCACTGCTCGCTGAACTGCAGGGAGATTTAAAAGCCAGAGGCACCTGTGACCTGTGGCTCAGGTAAGCTGCCCTGGTTGTTATTTTGGGGCTTCAGTCCAGGTGCAGATTCAAAGACTTGATTGAAGCCTTTTGGCAACTCTGGACTCGGCAGGGTAAACATCACCTGTTTCATGCCACCTGCAGCAACAACACCAGGAGGGTGCCCTAGGCAGACCCACAGGGACCCAGTTTCTCTCGGCCCCTGTGGAGCCCCCCGGAGAGGCCACTTCTTCCCTGCCCCACAGCCCGGAAGGGCTCAGGTAGCAGTAAGGTGCCTGCTGCCCACGAAGCCCCTGGTTGGGGTAGGGGCGGAGCACTGGGAGCCGTTGACAGCTGGGCCCAGCTGGGGGGAGGGGTCAGCTTGGAAGCAGGTGCAGATTTCGGGGAGGGCGGTGCCTTAAGGGAAGTAGGGATCTTGGTAGGCTGCAGAATTTCCCTCCCCATCCCCCCACCACAGCTGGCTTCTCCAGGAACCTGATGACCTAGTTACAGCGCTTAGAAATCGTTAGCTTAGCTTGCAGTTCAGAGCCCTGCCAGTCTCTCCTCTGAAGTTTCGTGGGTCCAAAAGGTACAGAGGCATTCCCCTGAGGGAAGAATACACACCATAGCCAGCGTGCAGGCTTCTTGCCCAACGGAGGAAAGGACCAATCAGGCTTCTCCTCTTCCTCCCCCATGTGCTCCGCCTCCGTCCCCTTCTGTCTCTCTCAAGAGAGTTGGTGGGAGGCAAATCGAGTTCACAAGCTTCTTCCCTGGAGGTTCACGGGAGAGAGTGAGAAGGAGGAAGGGAGAGGGGGAGGAGAGGGGAAAGAGAGGAGAGAGAGGGAGGGGGGAGAGAGAGAAGGAGAGAGAGAGAGGGGGAGAGAGAGCCCTAGGGATAGCCTGGGCATACCTAGCCATTCCCTCCTCACCTTCCCGTAGCCGTGTGATATAAGGAGATGATGGAGGGGGAGGAAGAATCTGTTGGGTGTTTGGGAGGCCCCGGTCCTCCCAGGCAGCAGCTGCTGCTGGTATTTCTGGTGTCTCCCTGGTGTCTCCTTGGGAGAAATTCCATCACTATTAAAGAATCAGGTACAGAATTTGACAAACCAGTGCTGAGTCCTTCTTGCCCTATAGTTATCCTCGGGCAAATTACTTAATCTCCCCCAGCCTTAGTTTCCTCATCTATAAAAAGGGGATAATAATACATGGTGCTTTTCTTGACTCTTGTGAGCATGAAAATAACTAGTAAGCTATGTGGAGCATTTAGCATGGAGCCTGGCATATAGTAATTACCCAGTATGACAGCTACTATTACTGCTATTATTATCAGAGTGCCTTCACAGGTGATCAAGTTGCTGTGATTGCTCTTGGAGCTACTCTCCGAGAACAGACTTTGAGGCTGGCAAAGTACGTGGTTATTCTTTGAACCAGGAGCTTGGTGATGTTAAGATTTCTGAAGCTGGGGACCTTGGCTCAGCCCCTTGTTCCCCTCTTCCACCACAGGGGCCTCTCCTCGTGCTTTGTACACAGTAGGAGTTTGGCTAATGTTTCTGACAAGGCACTTGGCAAGGGGACAGGTTGGGTTTTTTTTTGTTTTTTGTTTTTTTTCCAGTCCTTGCCAAGTGCCTCCAAGAAGTCGGGGCCCTTCTTTCTCTGCTCAGCTCACCACTGCATCTCCAAATCCGGCCAGCAGCACCTCGAAGGCACACAGTTCTTACTTCTCCACCAAGTGCAAACTTGATGAGTTGAATATTTAAAGTGCGTAGGAGCATGCCTGCCACACAGTAGGTGCTTGACATGTGTTTGAATGATTAAACAAGGTGTTGTGGGGACTCTGGGGCTGTGCCAGGCCGGTCCCACTCCTTGTTTGCTACATGGCCATAAGCCTCTTGCCCACGCTCTGCCTGTCGCCTCATCTGTTGAAGAAAGATAACACTGCCTTCCCTTCCCCGTGGACTGGCAGTGAGGCCCAAGAAGATGATAGATGAAAAAGCACTTTGAGAACTAGGAATGTTTGGTCTTGCTTCTCCTTTACTGAAGCCACAGTTTCAGCTTGGTCTTTCGTTCATTTATCCAACAAGTGTTTGGCCTTTTTTTTTTTAAATTGAGGTGATGTTGATTTATGTTATAAATAGCAGTGTCAGGAGTGTTTTTTGCACCTCTTCAAAAGTAAGTTGCCATGGCCATGCCCGCCTCCAAAATGCCGAACTCTCTACAGTGCCATCTCTTGGAATCCCTCCGCCTTTTGCACCCCTTCCCTGTTCCGTAGTCTGAATTCAAGGGTTAGCTTTGGTTCGCTTTTTCTCTATTCTCTTCCCCACAAACCTCTTCCCCCACCCCCTTTAAGTTCTGTGATAGTTTTCTCACTTTTCTTGTTTCATGAATTTGGGCTGTGACTGTACTTCTCTAAGTCACTGTACTTCTCTGAGACTGGACATTTATAAGATGGGAATAGTTACTTCATAGGATTGTTGGGAGAAAGGCTGATGCACTCAGCTTGGTGAGGGTAGGAGCTGTATCCTGGTCACCATTAGATACAGCACTTGCCCGCTAAGTGTTTAGTAACTGAGGTGTTGAACGTGAGAGTGCAGGGGTGCCCCTGCAGTGTTTGGCGTGGGGTAAAGACTCACCAGGGGGCTGGAGTACAGTGGGGAGGGCGCTTGCCTTGGACACAGTTAACCCAGGTTCGATCTCTGGCACCCATATGCTCCCTTGAGCACCGCTGGGGTAATTCCTGAGGGCAGAGCCAGGAGTAACCCCTGAGCACCGCTGGGTATGGCCCCAAAACGATGACAGAAAGCTCACCGAGTGTTGGGTCCTTCCTTCCCTTCTCTGGAAATTTGATCATTCATTGATTCAGCCATTAGTTGCTTTGTACAGCCAGAATTACGAGGCAGGTTCAGACCTTTGAGTGTGACTCATATGGGAAGTGGGAGAGATGGGAAGTCGAATTGTGAACTCCAAAGCCGGGCTCTCCTCGCCCCTGTAGGCTGGACGCCGAGTCGCAGCTCTGAGCCAGCCAGGATCAATGCTGCTCGTGTATAAAACTGAGGCACAGCGAGCCGCACCCTATGTTTACCTCTGATTCAGAGCAAGAACAGCCACCCCTTGTTCTGCCCACTCTCAGGCTGCTGCTCTTTGAGAAGAATTTCCCTTCGCTCACAGGACCCACATTCATGTGGAGCCCTAGGGGTTACCATACCAAGGAAGTCCCCCGGGTGTCACTCAGAAATGGCTCAATGGGGCAGGGTCCAGGGAAGGAGCCCCAGGCTAAGATCGGGGTCTCCTGGGACCAGATCAAGCAGCAGGTGCAGGCACCAGGCCCCAGGCGGGTGCCTGGGTGATGAAACTAAGAGATGTGTAGAACCAGACAAGAAGTCAGCCCAGGGCAACTGCCTTTCTGTCCAGGGAAGCTGGGTTTTCAAAGGACCCTAAGCCTCAGTAAGAGGAGCCTGTGGAGTTCTAGAGCAAAGCCTGCAGTTGGCACGTAGCTCAGCACCATTTCTTAGGTCATCACCTGCTTAGGGAAGAGCTTCAGAAACATGGGAATATAAACAATAAACTCCCTTTCCTGGACCCTACTATGTACTAGATGCAGGCTGGGGGACTGGGGGCTTGATTTTTTTTTCTTTTTGGGTCACACCCGGCAGTGCACAGGTGTTACTCCTGGCGGTGCTCAGGGGACCATATGGGATGCTGGGAATTGAACACAGGTCGAACGTGTGCAAGGCAAACACCCTACTCGCTGTGCTGTCATTCCAGCCCCAGGCTGGGGGCTTATTAAGAGAATGGGGGTCATTTATTGCTGCACGTTGGAACTCTGGGGTCAGACAAAGCCGAATTTGAATCTGGCCCTTGTCACTAGCTATTTGATCTTAGACACATTTCTTCCCCTTTCTGAGCCTCAGTTCCCCTATATGAAAAAAAAAGGAGATATTAATAATTACTGTCTCATAGGGTTTTTTGAAAGATGAAATGAGATCATGCATGTCAAGCTTAGAAGAGCTGTCATAGTAATTTTAATAATAGCTAACTAACATTTATTGGGGCACTTACATTTAAGTAATGTGTTAATTCATTGAATTCTCAAAACAGTAGCATTGAGGTAGGTAGTCTTACTATTCTCATTTACAGAGGATAAAAGTAAGACATCGTGAAGTTCAAGAATCTGTCCCCAAGTGCACAGCTAGTAAGGGCTGTGGAAGTGACTTGAACCCGGGCAGGCTCATTCTCTAGCTTGCAGCTCCTACGGGCAAGGCAGACTGGAAACCACTGTTGCCGTTATTCTTGTGTGCAGCATGGTAGCTGTTTGTGTTTGTTCTCTCTGCTGAATTCTGATCTCAGCGAAGGCAAGAAACCCATCTTAATCACCTTGCATCCCCAGAGAGCAACGTAGTACTCATAGTACTCATTAATATTTGCTTAATGGCTGAAAAATTCCCTCTCTTCATTAATCAATCAGTAGCTCTTTATCGACCATTTCCTGTAGGCTAGATTTGAGCTAAATCCTGGGAGGAATGCAGAGTACAACCATGCCTCTGTAAACGGAAGATTGGGTGTGGTGGGGGGGGGGAGCATTCCAGAGCACTGTGTCATTGGTAGAAACTTCCACACGGAGGCAGAAACAATACAGGTGGCCTGGGGATGTTTTCTGAGCTGGGATTCCCACCCCACCCCATTGGGCACCTCCCTGCATCTCCTAAAACAAGGTCCAGCCCAGGCCAGACCACTCTTCTCTCCTGGTGGGGAGGATGCTTCTTTGACGCTGTCATAACTTGCTCCAGGGAGTCCAGAATGACTCCCAAAGCCAGTGAGGGCAGTGCCAGGCATTTGGAGCTGGGAAAGGATATTTTTAAAAACCACTCTTGGGGGGGGGCGGCTGGAGTGATAGTACAGCAGGTAGAGTGTTTGCCTTTCATTCAGCCAACCTGGGTTCGATCCCCGGCATCCCATATGGTCTCCCAAGCACCGCCAGGAGTAATTCCTGAGTGCTGAGCCAGGAGTAACCCCTGACTGAGCATTGCTGGGTGTGACCCAAAAAGCACACACACAAAAAACATCACTCGGGGTCCAGAGAGATAGTACAGCAGGTAGGGCACTTGTCTTGCACACAGCTGACCTCGTTTTATCCCTGGCACGCCGTGTTGTCCCCCAAGCTCCTCCAGGAATGATCTATGAGCACAGAGCCCAGGAGTAAGCCCTGAGCATCACTGGGTATATACCCCCCATCCAAAAAAGAAAAAGAAAAATCACCCTTGCCCCAGCACAGCAGCCAGAGTGATCTTTTAAATTTTTTTTCCCGGTTTCTGGCAGAACTTTATTACTATAACCTTAAAGTCTAGAGAAAACATCTGGTCTATAATGTCATTAATAAAACTAATTTAGAAGAATATTTTGGAAGGAAAGTATACTAATTTCCTAATTTTCTCATGCTAGAATTGAAAACAAAAGACTAACCTAATAGTATTAATGATATTTGTGTGGTATTCACGGAAGAGCCTGGCAAGCTCCCTGTGGCGTATTCGATATGCCAAATGCAATAACAATAGTAGTCTCATTCTCCTGACCCTGAAGAGAGCCTCCAGTCATTGGGAAAGATGAGTAAGGAGAGGCTGCTAAAATCTCAGGGCTGGGACGAATGGAGAATGAGTAAATTATGAACGAGTAAATCATGAACAGGATGACAGTGGTAACAGTGACAGTGATAGGAAAAGCTAGTTATCTCCAAAGTGATCTTTAAAACACAAAGTTTAGGGGTTTTGTTTGTTTGGGGACATCCCTAGTGGTACTCAGGGTTTGTTCCTGGCTCTCTGCTTAGGAGTGACCGTGACAGTGCTGGGGATTCAAATCAGGGTCAGCAAGATGCAAGACAAGTGCCTAACCCCTGTACTATCTTATCTCTCCAGCCCTTGGTGGTTTTTTTTTTTAGTTGTTTTTGTTATGTTTTTGTTTTGGTTTTTTGAACCACACCCTGCTGTACTCAGGGCTTACTCCTGGCTGTGTAGTCAGGGATCACTCCTGAAGGGGCTTGGGGGAACCGTATGGAGTGCCAGGGATCGAACCTGGGTTGGACACACACAGGGCAAACACTCTACCGGCTGTACTATTACTCGGACTCTTTTTCTTTTTTTTTTTGGTTTTTGGGTCACACCTGGCGATGCACAGGGGTTACTCCTGGCTCTTCATTCAGGAATTACCCCTGGCGGTGCTCAGGGGACCATATGGGACGCTGGGATTAGAACCCGGGTCGGCTGCGTGCAAGGCAAACGCCCTACCCACTGTGCTATGGCTCTAGCCCCCCACTCGGACTCTTTTGTTTGTTTGTTTGTTTAATAGGGTCATTCCTCAAGATTCTTCAGGAGGGTTATGGGATGCGAGGGACTGAACTAAGGTTCTTGCACAGACTAAGCATGCTCTCGACCACTTGAGTTACCTTGTTTCTCCAAATTCATGTTTAGTTTGCTCTCAGGGGGGCCATAACCTGCGGTGCCCTGGGGGATCACTGTGCACCATGCTTGAAAGAGCTTACAGTGCCAGGGCTTGAACCTGGGGCTCCAGCCGTCTCCACAGGCCCTCCCACTTCCGAGTCTGTCACACTTCTGCGTACAACCTCTGCATGCTTGGAATAAAAGCTAGATTTCTTACCAAGGTCTCTGATGCCTGCACCCCCTGGAACTTGCTGCCCCTCCACTCCTGCTCATCCCTCTCCAGACTCAAGCCTCAGGGGCTCCTGCTGTTCCTGCTTCCTGGCATGCTTGTCCCTGCCCGAGAGACTTTGTAGTTGCCAGGAGCATCATGGCCCTCTGCTTGCTTAGCTCTTCTCTCCATCCGCTCCTCTCACAGGTCATGTCCTCCAGAAGGCCTCTTTGATCTTTGGTTCTAAAGTAGCCAAGCTACTTGTAAATCATGGTCTGTGATAGAAGACTTTTTTTTCTAAGATTTTTTTTTTTAATTAAATCACTATGAGACCCTTGGGGCTGGAGTGATAGCACAGCGGGTAGGGCGTTTGCCTTGCACACAGCTGACCCGGGTTCGAATCCCAGCATCCCATATGGTCCCTTGAGTACCGCCAGGGATAATTCCTGAGTGCATGAGCCAGGAATGACTCCTGTGCATTGCCAGGTGTGACCCAAAAAGCAAAAAAAAAAAAAAAAAATCACTATGAGACTCTTCCAAAGCTGTTTCTGATTAGGTTTCAGTCATAGTGTTCCAACACACATCCCTCCACCAGTGTACATCTGCAGCACCAGTGTCCCCAGTTTTTTTCTCCTCCCACCACCCTCACCTTCCCCCCAATCTACCTCTCTGCAGGCACTTCTCTCTCTCTCCCCCCTCACTCTCCCTCCCTCCCGCCAGCCTTGGGGAATTGTGGTTTGCAATACAGATACGGAAAGGTTATCATGGATATCCTTTCACCTGCTTCTAGCACTCACTCTTACTATCTTTTTGTTGTTATTGTTCTTCTTGTTTGGGGGCCACACCTAGCACTGCTTAGGGTCACTTCTGGCTCTGCACTGAGGGGTCACTCTTGGCAGTGCTCAGGGAACCATGTGGGATGCCGGGCATCAAGCCCGGGTCAGCAGCATGCAAGGCAAGCATCCTACCTGCTCTACTATTGCTCTAGGCCCAAGACTTTTACCAGCTTCTCTTTTCCTTCTAGTACCAACTTTGGTCTGAAATGATTTGGGTTTTCTCCTTCTTTTTGGGTGCGGGGACTCTTGGGCCACACCCAGCAGTGCCCAGAGTTTACCCAAGGCCTTGTGCTCCAGGGCATTATATACCTTGCTGGGGATCTAAGCCAGGTTGGCCCTGTGCAGGGCCAGCGTGTCTTAACCCACTGTACTCTCTCTCCAGCATTTTGTTGTTGTTGTTGTTGCTCTTTTCGAGATCTTCCGGGCAGTGCTCAGACCCCAGCGACCTCTTGTAGCTGGACTGGTGGTTCAGTGCCCCAGGATGCGGTGTGGTGCCGGGAGGCCGTGCTTTCGGGGATGATGGGCCACTCCAAAGGTTTTCATTTCATGCATGTGGAAACTGGGGCCCAGAAAAGAGAAACTAACAGGAATGGAGTGTTTTTTTTTTTAATTTACCTTTTGAATACTTATTAAGTGCTGAGCCACTGTACTCGGTAATTTATGTACATTACTTTTGCTACTTATCCCTGATATAATGAATTATTTGAAACTTCGGATTTTTGTTTTGTTTTAGGGGGGTGAGAGGGTTGGCCACATCCAATGGTGCTCAGGACTTACATCTGGCTCTGTGCTCAGGGATTACTCCTGGTGGTGCTCAGGGGACTGTATGCAGTGCCCAAGGATCAAACTGGGGTCTACTGCATGTATGCCACTATCAACATTTAAGAGAAAACTGGAGCAGCTCATTTTTTAAAAATTGAAACCTCTTTTATAGAGTAGGAGGGAACTTAGGAAAATATATGTAACTAAAAGGATAAAATTGTTGGGCTGTCACGTGGGAGGAAATATGGATAGACCAAGAGCCAGCACTAAGGTTAGTTCACATAAATGGTCCTTTGTTTGACCTGAGCAAAAAGTTTTTGGATCTTTCTCTCTCTCCCCCTTTCTTTATTTCTATTCCCCTCTTTTTATCTTTTCAATTTTTTGGTTTATGATGACAGCTAAATTGTTCAGATTATTGAAAATAATAATTTCTTAACATTTGAACTATAGGGGCCAGAGTGATAGTACAGAGACTAGGGTGTTTGCCTGGCATGCGGCTGACCTAGGTCCTTAGACCCTCTATGGTCCCCCAAGCCCACCAAGAGTGATCTTTGAGCACAGAGCCAGGAATAAGTCTTGAACATCACTGGGTGTGGCTCCCTCCCTCCCAACCCCCATGTTTTTTTAGTTATATACACAACCTTGGGATTATTCAGGACTGCACTTGATAATTGAGAATTTGCTGGTTTCCTCCCTGCATATGATCTAGGACCTTGGGCTAAGGCAGAACAATCTCTTCTGCCCTTTCATGTACCAGAGGGGCCAGTTCAGCAGGGAGCCCAGCCCTTGGCCCAACCCTTTCTGGTCCAGCCATCTCCATTTCAGTGAAAGTGTTTTCCTCAGAACTATTGCAAACCCAGTTCTGCTCTAAAGACACTTCCAACTGAATCAAAGCAAAGAGTCCCCCCAGCCCCCCCACTGTCGAAAAATAGAGCATTCCTTTTTTGGTATGGTTATTGGGCTGGGGTTGACTGGCAGCACTCAAAAATGATTACACAGAAATCAGTGATAATATGAAGGACTAAATAGGAGAGTGTTTTTTGGTTATTTTTGTTTGCTTGTTTGTTTTGGTCACACCCATCGATGCTCAGGGGTTCTCTTGGCTCTTCACTCAGGACTCACTCCTGGTGGTACTCGGGGGACCATATGGGATGCTGGGGATGGAACTCAGGTCAGCCACATGCAAGGCAAGTGCATACTTGCCACATGCAAGGCAAGTGCAACCTCCATACGATCTCTCCAACCCAGTAATGTTTTACTTTCACAAGACACAGTGAATGCTAGATGCCAAATAAAAGAAGCACTTTACAGAAGAGGTGGGATTCGTGCTGCTGGGACAGAGGGCGAGGGCTGCTGCTTCCCTGGTGGGCTGACCATGAAGGCTGCATTCAACTCTCAAGAAAGACCCGTAAGCAGCAGAGGTCTAGCTTGGAGAGTAAAAGGGACCCTGCTATCGGGTGATAAAGCTGGAAAGATTGACTGGAGTCAGGCTTGTGAGTACTCACCAGAGGAGGGTTCCTAATCCCTCCTCAGCAGCCCTGCTTGTCCCAGGAAATGAGTCACGCATTGCCAGGCACGGCCCACTCAAGACCAGCTGTCAGCCCACTGATTCCCAGGTAGCAGGCAGCGCGCGTGGTGGGAGTCAGGTCTTGAGCCGACAGTGGACGCAGGAACCAAAGCTGGGCTTCTGACCGTGAATGCATCCCACGTGCGTTCTTGCAGCTGTTCATTGAGCACTAACTATGCCAGGCCTGTGCTAAGAGCTGGGGTTGTTATCATGAAGAAGATCATCAAGGAGGCCCAGGGAGATAGCCCAGCAGGTAGGGTGCTTGCCCTGCATGCGACCAACCTACATGCTGAAGAGCACCACAAGGAGTGATCCCTGAACACTGAGCCAGAAGTTAGCCCTCGGCACGGCTGGGTGTGGCCCACAAACAGACCCACAAGGTAGTCTGAGGAGATTGCTCAGACGCCTTAAAATGACTAAACCTAGAAATGAACAAAAGATGATTTCTGATGGAAGAGTTGATGTGGTAAAGAAAGTAAAAAAGTGAAACTGAGTAATGGAGTATCTGAAAAATCAAAAATCAGCTTCGGGGCTAGAGGGATAGCACAGCGGGTAGGGCGTTTGCCTTGCACGCGGCCGACCCGGGTTCAAAGCCCAGCATCCCATATGGTCCCCTGAGCGCGGCCAGGGATAATTCCTGAGTGCAGAGCCAGGAGTAACCCCTGTGCATCGCCAGGTGTGACCCAAAAAGCAAAAAAAAAAAAAAAAAAAAAAATCAGCTTCATGCTGGGAGGTCAGGGAAGTGATGCTCATACTGAAATCAAGGAGGAAGAGTTAGCCTGGAAGACATTAAGCACGTGGAGAAGCAGGCAGGATTGAACTTGGCTTTTAGGGTTTAGGGGTCGCCCAGATTTTCAGCTCTGACATTGGCGGGTTTAGTTTTCCTTTGTCGAAGGTGAAGGTGATCTTTCCCACCTCTGTCACAGAGCTACAAAGGGATTATAAAGATGGGTGCCAGTCCCCAGTCAGGGACTCCATATGCATTTTCTCATTGAGTTCTCCCACCCTGTCTACGTGGTAATTGGTCTGTTGACCTCAGTTTTGTTGGCAATGTGGAAATTGAGGTTTGGTGAGATGAAGTTGCAGGCCCAGCATCCTGCAGTTCTGACATCTTAGAACCTGCATTCAGACCCTGGTCGGTCTGACTCTAAAGCCAGGCCTCTTTCCTCTGCCCCACCCTTGGAATAAATGAAGCATTGTTAGTTTGGAATTCACGGAAAGCTGCTTAACAAAATCAGAGATAGGGCAGTGTCTTGCAGTGGGGGTCTTCCCGGATACCTGCCCTCCTACTGACCTCTGCTCATCTGCAGGAAAATGCCTCCAGAGTCTGGGGCTACTGTTCGCCTTAGCCAAAGGCATGTTTGAACTTAGCCAGCTAAGTAGCCCCCAGCTTCCTGCTTTTACCATCTCAGCTGCTGGTCAGGAGGTTTGGGAAGGTGACATCATCCAGCTGAATCAGCTGCAGCTTCTAGACACATTAACGGGAACTGAAAGTCATTGCTCCTTCCTTCCCGCTCCGTACATCTCTCTACATCAAGGCTGGGGTACGGGTATTTCACCTGTTCTTGCCTCTTGACTATACTAGTGCTCCTTGCTCTAAAGAGCCACGAGGTGTACTTTTTTCAGAGAAAACTGTCAGTGAGGCGTCTCACGCTGAGGGAGTGCACCCTTGGTATAGACGGGTCTTAACAGGGTCTCGGCAAGAACTCTTTGTCATTTTAATTTTCATCGCCTGAGTCAAGGTAGGGTGGCAAATGAACTGTTCTTTGCAGACTTTGACCTTAATACTTTCAGAATCTGGTCTAGGGGACAAAAAGATACAGAGCAGAGGGGTCAGAGTGATAGTGCAGGGGGTAGGGCACTTGCCCTGTACTTGGCAAACCCAGGTTCGATTCCTGGCACCACACATGGTTCCCGAGCACAGAGCCAGGAGTAAGCCCTGAGCACTGCCAGGTGGAGGCCAAAAGCAACGACAACAAAAAAATGAACAAAGAAAAGAAATCTAAAGAAGGTAATAAGATGGCTTAATGCTTGACACGTTGGCTATCAGACAGCACCTGACTCTTTGATCTTTGTCTCTCTCAGCTTTACTGTGTTTGGGAATTTTGGGCTTGGGGGCTGCTCCGAGCTTGGCACTCAGGTCATTCCATTAGTGCTTGGGGACCATGTGGTCCCCAGGAGCAAGCCAGGGCCCTCCCCGCCATGCATAGCGTGTCTTTCGGCCCACCCCCCACTTGACTTTTTATGTATGAAATGACATCACCAGGGTCTTACCTCGGGGGGGTCCTGGGATTGTTCCACAGGACACATATGCCACTCAGGAGGCTCTTGAGTGTTAGCCCTATAGGTTCTCCAGAGAGAGCGCCTTGGGGAAGGTGGGGAAAGGCTTCCTGGGAAGGGTGGGCTTGGGGCTGGACTTTAGAGTCTTGATAAGCTGTGAATGGGCGCTGGGAGGAGCATCCTGCTGAGTTGGAAAGACACTTCACATCTTTATCATCTTCGCCAGGTGACTGCCTCTCGGAGCTCCTGTTGCTCTGTGGAATGTGCATAGTCCAGACGGGTGGCGTGATGAAGGTGCAGTGTTCGTCCTGGACACTGAGCAGAGTCCTTGGCATGTGCTGTCGCTGTCTTATGTTTGGCTGGATAAGTAGCTTGGTGAAACGCAACAAGAGTAAACTGAGAGTGTACAGTTGTCGTTCATTGCCTGTTTCTCACTTACCTTCTTGCCTCACCTGGTCATCCTAGCAGCTTTCTTCCTGTCCTGACCTTGCGCCTTCTGATCTCTCTTTCTCGAAAGAACCGTGCTGCTTCTAAAATAGGAGTCAGCAGTGAGGCCTGCAGCAGAATGGTACAGTGTCTGTCTTGCCTAAGAGAAGCCCTGGGTTCAGTCCCCAGCATTGCAAAAGGGGGGTGCAGGGGAGTTTATTCCTAAAGTAAAAGTCACATTCTGTCATTGAGTGTAAGGCCTTCCAACGGCCCCAGAATACTTGCTGAAGTGTTTTTGTTGCACAGATAAGAGGGTGCAGTTACTTGAAACCAAGTACCCAAGAATTCGCCGAACCTGGGCTCTGGCTGCCCGGGCTGATTCCTCCTCTGAAGCAACCCTGCAGCAGTTCCCCAGCCCACGTGTGTACATGAGTGCAGGAACAAGTGGATGACACAGTGGTGATGCTATGTACCCAGGATATTTCATAATAGGGAAGGACATTGACCCCTCCCTTGGGGCTACCGAAGGTCATCAGGACTGAGAAATACCAAGGGCACTCAGCAGGCCTTCCTCCCCTTTGAGTCATTTCCTGAGAAGCGCTGGTCATTCATTCATTTGTTCATTAACAAATATTTATTGAGTGCCTGCCATGTGTCAGGCCCTGGGCTCTGGGTTGGACATATAGTGTTAGCAAACCAAAGTTCCTGTTCTTGCGGTATAAGCAAGAGCAGGAGACCAGTGAGAAACTGGGCAGTGGTGTTGGCAGTTTTTATCAGAGTGGAGGTGTGGCTGAAGTGGTGAGCAGTGGTTTGTGGGACGCTCTGACCAACTGGATTTGCTCCTGGTAGTCTAAAGTGTGTGTGCAGGTGAGCATGTGTCAGAGAGATTTGGTCTGAGCACTCGGAAGGAGCTTGCTGACATTTAATGAGAAGAGAAAAAAACATGAGCAGCAATGGTTTCCTTCAAGGGCTCTGTGGAATCTAAATGCCTCTCCTATTCAAGATGGCTCCGCTCCGGACAAGCGGTCAACCTTTCCAAGCCTCGGTTTACTCAGATGGAAAGCCTGCTGTCTAGGTTGTAGGCAGTTGGATGCTGTCGGTGCTGTGTGGGAGTTTCTGCGTGATGACTTCAGTACAGGGCCTGGCCCGTAGTGAGCCCCAGTAAGAAGATTGGTTCTGATCATTGTTATTATCATGGAAGGCTGGGGATTCCACGGCCACGTAACTCCACCTCCACCGTGTCCTCCGGGAGACCACTCTCTAAGAGGCGACTCAGACACCATCTGTCTGGCAGAGAAAAGCCACAGGGAGACAGTTGGGGGGGAGAGAATTAGATAGATGAGCCCTTCCCAAGAAACCTAATCTCATTCTCAGCAGGTGCTAATCCCAACAGCTTCCCTTGGTATCTAAGCCCGGCCCACCCAGCTCCTTCCCTGGCTCTGCCCCCGTCCCCAGTCCCTCCTCTCACCAGTCCCAATCTGCCACTGGCTTCAGGCTCACTTCCGACAGGCAAGGCGCTCCAGTGGGGGGTCCAGACTCACGTGTGTAAGGTCACCAAGGCTGCAGGTGCCACCTGTCTAGAGGCCCCCCTCCCAGGTGCCAGTTCCTGGGCGTGGTACTTGATTCAGGCGGAGCCAGGCTGGAGCCAGCTGGAGCTGGGACTCCCACTGTGCCCCAGCTGCTGCCTGCCCTCCCTCCCGCAGGCAGGGAGAGCTGCTTAACCCTTCGGACCCCATCCATGGAGCTAGAGTTGGTGGCTGCACTTCCAGTGTCATGTATTACAGTGTTCCCACGCCTTTTTGAAAAGAAATTTGTCATGCACACAGCAGAGTTCTGAATGTGAATGTAAACTTTGAAGAGAAGAAATCATCTGCAAGCTCGTTGCCCACATGGAGAAATGAAATGTTTATGAATATTTACAAGTACCTTAGAGCCCCCATGTGCCTTTCCCATCACAGGCACCACCTACTCATTCTCCTGAGTTTTAGGTTTTATCGTTCCCTTGCCTTTAAAATTTTTTTTAATTTGGTGCCAGTATTCAAGCTCAGAGCTTCATGCAGACCAAGTATTTGCTGTACTTTTTCCGAACTGGAAGAAGAACGCCTGGGAGCAGGCTCGAAGGGTAGGACACGTACTTCGCATGCAGGAGCCCCAGTCTTGATCCCTGGCTCCACACGTCCCCAGAGCAAACCAAGGGCACCGAGCCAAGAAAAGCAGTGGAGCACCGCTGGAGTAGCCCAAAACCCTAAGTAAATGAAAACAAATCCTTCTACGGGACTGGCGAGAAGGTCCGGGGGTGAGGCCCGTGCCTTGCCTTCCCTGAGTCTGCCACCTGGAGCTGCAGGGCCTGCGTGACACCACAGACTTAGACCCAGTACCAGCAGACGTGCCCCCTGCACCCCCTAAGCATTACTTGGGAGTTCCCCCAAAATAGTTGGACTCCATATGTACATTATTTTCTGCACATTTTTAAATTTCAATTAAGTACAACATGGAGGGGGCCAGAGCGATGATAGTACAGCAGGAGGGCATTTGCCCTGTAAGAGGTCAACCCTGGTTTAATCCCTGGCACCCCACAGGGTGGTTCTAGCCCTCTAGGAGTGATCCTTTAGTGCAGAGCCAGGAGTAAGCCCCCAGCATAGCTGGGTGTTACACCCCTCCTCTCAAAAAAATACAACATGGAGATCTATTTTTTAAAAAAAAAATAGGAAGAGGGGCCGGAGCAGTAGTACAGTGAGTAAAGTGCTTGCCTTGCATGCAGCCAACCCAGGTTTAATCCCTAGCATCCTATATGGTTCCCCGAGCACCACTAGGAGTGATTCCTGAGTACTGAGCCAGGAGGAATCCCTGAGCATCACCGGGTGTGCACCCCCACCCCCAAATATAAGTACAATTACCTTATGACCCAGTGATACTACTTCTTGGCATTTCTCTCTCCCTAAAATACAAAATATTAATTTGAAAGGACTTCATGTGTGATAGCCAGGGTACAGAAACAACCCAGGCGAAAGGGTCAAGAAGTTGTGAGATGCATGCACATGCACACAGAATGGAATACTATGCAGTTGGCAGAAAGGACAAAATCATGCAATTTGTAGCAACATGGATGGAACTAGAGGGTGTCATGCTGAAATGAAGTTGAAATGGAACTTGGGGGGGGTCCTTAGGGAGGTGGGTACACTGGTGATGGGTGTGGTGTTGAAATTACGTTCATGAGAAACTGGTTGATAGTATTGTAAGCACAGAATCTCAATCCTAAAAGCTTTAAATAACACGTTTTCATAATGTGTTTTTATGTTTTATCCAACACTGAAATCCATCAGTGTTATGGCTATAGCTGGTTTGCTCGTTTTCATATCCCTTTCTATGATTATACTTAGAGTTATAAATTCTAGTTTCAGTAGAAAATTCTTATTTTCACTATTTCAAACAAGGTGGTTTTGTCCATTTTGTTTTGTTTTGTTTTCGCCATACCTGGTGGTGGTCAAGGGCTATCCCTAAGCTTTGGACACTGTCTTCTGTGCTTGCACAAGTTCGAGAGTTTCTTCAGAGCAGTTGTTTCAAAAGACTTTAGCTGGTTGTCAGAATTTTCTTCCGATTGCTTATTAAACCGCCAAGCCTCTCTTATACAATGTTTGATTCTGTAAGTCTGAGTTAGTTCCCTGCCCTAAGCGGTTGTATTTCACAGGACCGGAGCAGTAGGACAGCAGGTAAAGCCCTTTGCCTTGCACACAGCAGACCCGGGTTCAACCCCGAGCATCCCATGTGGGCCCCCTGAGCACTGCAAGAAGTAATTCCTGGGTGCAGAGGAGGAATATCCTGCTGAGGGAAGTCAGAAGGAAAGAGATAGATACAGAATGATCTATGTATCATACCCACATACTGAGCGGATGTGGCCCAAAAACCAAAAAAGGAAAAAGAATGTGCAGTTCTCACAAGTTTCCAGATACAGGTCCTGGGACCACAGGTCCTGAGAATCCTTGCTGGAGAATATATACACCAGGAGTGGAACTGCTTGGCGGGCGGCAACACCAGGTTGTTTACCTGTGTGTCTGTGAGCGTTTATGCTGTCAGCAGCAGATGAGTTTCCGTTGCCTTTTATCTTTATTGATACTTGATATGGTCAGACTTTTAAATTTTTATAGCGCATTGGATGTAAGATGGTATCTTGTGGTTTTATTTGCATTTCTCAGATTACATGTAGGGTTGAGGCTCTTTCCTTAGATCCTTGATCATTCATGTTTCCTCTTTTATAAAATGCCTATTAAAGTTTTTGCTTTTTGCTTTGACTTTTTCTGATGGATTTATAGGAATTTGTACTTTTGTATTTCTTAAATACTAATCTTTGCACATGTTTTAGATATATGTTCTCTCACTTTGTAGTATCTTTTCACATTTTTTATGATTAATGACTAGAATTTTTTATTTTAATGCAGTCGTGTCTTCTGTAATTTACATTTTTATGTTTTGTTGAAGAAATTATTTTTTTTCAGTGGCCCTGAAGACATTTGTCTATATTTTCTCTTAAAAGTTTCTAAGTATTGGGGCTATAGAGATAGTACAGTGGGTAAGGTGTTTGCTTTGCATGTGACTAACCCACATTTTACCCCTGGGATCACCTAAGATCCCCCAAGTCCCACCTGAGCACTGCTACATTTGAGCCCCCCAAAAAATTTATAAATGGAGACGTTACTGCTGCCCGCTTGAGCAAATTGATGAACAACGGGACAACAGTGCTACAGTCTATATTTAAGTCCTTAATAAATCTGGAATTGACTTCTGTGTCAACCTTGGTATTGTTGGTGGAATATCTTTTTCTTCCGATGATTTTAAATGTCTGCAGATCTAAATAAATTATTTATTACTTGAATTGTACCTAGAGCTTATTATATACACCAAATTAATATTTCTTTTTTTTTTTTTTTTTTTGCTTTTTGGGTCACACCTGGCGATGCACAGGGGTTACTCCTGGCTCTGCACTCAGGAATTACCCCTGGCCGTGCTCAGGGGACCATATGGGATGCTGGGATTTGAACCCGGGTCGGCCGCGTGCAAGGCAAACGCCCTACCCGCTGTGCTATCTCTCCAGCCCCCCAAATTAATATTTCATACTGAACAAAGGTACTGTCTTTAAAGGAAGAGTTTTGATCATGTTAAAACCCTTCCTAGTTTTTGTTAAATCTTTTACATTTTTATGATAACTGTAGTACAGGTTTTTATTTTGAGATTCTTTATTTAAAAATATACATTGAACTACATCTGGAATTTGCATCAAAGTACTACAGATGCTAGGCTGGGGAGATACTGGATTTGGTGCGTGTTTTGCGTACAGGGAAGGCCTGGGATCAATTCCCAGCACCTAATGGTTCTCCTAAGCACAGGACTGGGAGCAACCCCAGATTACAGAGCCCCAGTAGCTCCTAAGAACTGCTGAGTATGACCCAAAAATTAAAAAAAAGAAATCACAATATAGGGCTGGAGGAAAGTTGTTAGATTGGTACTGAGTTGATAATTACTGAAGCTAAGTATTGTTACAGGATAGTACGTTTTATCACACTGTCTACTTTTGTTTATGTTTAAATATCATCATAATTAAAAATTAGAATATCTCGGGCTTGCTTATGAAATAAGGCAGCTTTCTAATATTACATTAGTCGTTTCTGCTTCTCTGTTTCCAGAGGTTCTGTGATAGATTAGAATGCAGGCAGGAATTAACTGTTACGGAAAACAAGAGGCGGATTGGTACTTAAAGTGGGTGTAGGGGGATTACCCCCACTCTCTCCGGCATTACGTTCCTCCTTTCCTTCCCTCTGCCCCAGACTATTTTATTTTATTTTTTTTTTAATTTATTTATTTTTAATTAGAGAATCACCGTGAGGGTACAGTTACAGATTTATACACTTTTGTGCTTATACTTCCCTCATACAAAGTTCGGGAACCCATCCCTTCACCAGTGCCCATTCTCCACCACCCGTAAACCCAGCGTCCCTCCCACCCTCCCCAATCCCATCTCCCCCCCACCCCACCCTGCCACTGTGGCAGGGCATTCCCTTCTGTTCTCTCTCTCTAACTAGCTGTTGTGGTTTGCAATAAAGGTGTTGAGTGGCTGCTGTGCTCAGTCTCTAGCCCTCATTCAGCCCGCAACTCCCTTCCCCCACATGGCCTTCGACTACAATGTAGTTGGTCGCTTCTCTGAGTTGCCCTTTCCCCGGAACGTGAGGCCAGCCTCGAAGCCATGGAGTCAACCTCCTGGTACTTATTTCTACAGTTCTTGGGTGTTAGTCTCCCACTCTGTTATTCTATATACCATAGATGAGTGCAATCTTTCTATGTCTGTCTCTCTCTTTCTGACTCATTTCACTCAGCATGAAACTTTTCATGCCCATCCACTTAACTACAAAATTCTTGACCTCCTTTTTTCTAACAGCTGCATAGTATTCCATTGTATAGATGTACCAAAGTTTCCTCAACCAGTCATCCGTTCTGTGCCCCAGACTATTTTAAATTGTTTTGTTTAGGAGCTACGTGGGTACCAGGGGTCAAACCCAAGGTCAGCCATATGCAAGGCAAACTGCCCTACTCGCTGTCCTAGCTCTCTGGCCCCCTCTATTTTCAGTTTTTACCTGTACTGACTTAAACTGGAGGATGGAGGAATTTCACAGAGCCTGATCATCTTCTAGCTTAATAGCACCCTGGGACAGAGTCAGAGATGGTAGCAATGCATCATACAGTTAGTCACAATTATATTTTAATGTCACAGGATACAAATACCATTTGTCATTTTTTTCTCAGACAGCATAATAACTTACCAAAGAATCTGTCTTTGGGAAGTTCCAATTTTATCTTACAGGAGAATGTCTTTCATTGGAATGGGAACAAATACCTCCCATCCCTAGTTCATAACAGACATATACATTTCCCCCAATATTTTCGCAAATTGGTTATGTCCTGCTACTATTAGTATCTGGATTCTTCCCTGTCAACAGCACCCCGTAGAGATCGTTCCATATCAGTCTTTTAATCAAAAGATTAATTAATATGAAGCTTTTTAAAATCACTCTTAACAGCTGCATAGTATTCTGTGATCCTACTTACTGTTTTAACTAGTTCCCACTGGTAGGTACTTCTCCCATTCTTTCACAATTATAATACTAGGACATAATGAATATGTCATTCAGTCCATGTGGAAATATGACCAGTATATTCTGTAGTAGGGGCTAACTCCTTCGAAGTGCAATTGCAGTGGCCAAGGGGGATACACTTGGGATCTTGATGGACAGGGCGAGGTTTCCATGAGCATCCTTTCTCGTGCTCCATCCCCCAGGATTAGGTTTGATTCAGCATGTTTATGAGTACTGTCTCGTGCCAGATCCTGAATACAAATATAATTCCTTCACGTAGCAAGTCAAATGTTACTCCGTGTCTGCACACTGACATTTTTTCAGGTAACAATTACAGCTACTCAGCAAGGCAGGTATGCGGATGAGAAAATTGAAACTCAGCAAACTTAAAATGGTTTGGTCCTGACCCCACACTCCTAAGTGTCTGAACTGGGATTTAAACCTAAGTTTGAGTCCTCTTGTCCTCTTATGCCTGTACTCTTTTTGTTTGTTTTTGATTTTTTTTTTTTTTTTGGTTTGGAGCTACTCTGTGCAATGTTCGGGGATTACTCGTGGCAATGCACTCAGGAATCACTCCTGGTGGTTGCTCAGGGGATCATATGCGGTGTTGGGATCAAATCCAGGTCGGTCTCATGCACGGCAAGCACCCTACCCACTATCCTATCGCTCCAGCCCTTATGCCTGTGCTCTTAAATACCCTTGACTGGGCTAGAGTGATCTACAGCAGAGAGGGGACTTTCGCCTTGCATTCAGCCAGCCCAGGTTCCATCCCCGGAATCCCATATGGTCCCCCAGGCACTGCCAGCAGTGATGCCCGAGTGCAGAGCCAAGAGTAACCCCAGAGCATCCCCAGGTATGACCAAAAACAAAAAACAGCCTCGGCTCCCTCTCTGAGGAATAAGATGCTCTTAGAGCCCAGCAGAGATGAGGACTCAGGCTCTCAGCAAGTGACTGGCCAAAAGAGCACGCTGCCAGGGAGCTGCCTGTGTCTGACGGAAGGCCATGCACTGTGCTGAGCCGCCTCCTCAGCCTGGGGTGGTACCGTTACCACTGTCATCGTCATCAGTTTCACTGTTTTGGGACTTGGGCCGTACTCAGCAGTGTTGGGGCCCACATGTAGTGCTGGGGATTCTAGCCAGAGTCAGCCGTGTACAGACTGGCACCTTAACCCCTGTGCTAGCTCTCTGGCATTGTAAGAATCTTATCGAAAGAACCCTTTTTCATTCAGAGCTTCGGTCATTCAGAGAACCATAAATCACTGGTTCTTGGTGTGCAGCTATTGACTGTCCGAGGGACCTGAGACATACTTCACTGTGGTTGAATGTACTACCAACCCTGTAGTCGCTGCCATTTGTTGTGTACCTGATTTTTGGCTTTGTTTCTTTGTTTCTGTGACTGTGTTCAGCAATTCACTACCTGCTTGGGGTATCGGATGCAGTGCCAGGGATATGGCGGACAGCAAGCTCCTTCTGTACTGTCTCTCCGGTCCCTGTTAACTTTTTTTTTTCTTTTTTGGGTCAGACCTTACTATACACACTGGTTACTCCTGGCTCTGCACTCAGGAATCACTGCTGCCAGAGCTTGGGGGATCATACAGGATGATGGGAATCGAACCTGGGTCGGCCACCTGCAAGGCAAATGCCCTCCCGCTGTACTAACGCACTAGCCCCTGTGTTAACATATTTTTAACCCTCTTAATAATCCTGCTTGGGAAACTTTTGTCCCCATTGCCCAGATCAGAAAGCTAAAGGGTTGTTATTGTTATTGTTGTTTGGTTTTGGTTTTTGGTTTTGGTTTTGGGTTGTTTTTTTTTTTTTTTTTTGCTTTGGGGGTCATTACTTCTAGCTCTGGACTCAGGAATTACTCCTGGTATTGCTCGAGGGATCATACAGAATGCTGGGGATGGAACCAGGGTCTGCCGTGTGCAAGGCAAATGCCATACCCGCTGTACTAGGGCTGTACTGTCACTCTGGCACCAGAAAGCTAAGATTAAAACCATTTAAATAACAGTTCCAAGGTCAAATGCTAATCGGGACAGAATCTAAATCCAATTTATTGGATGCAAAAACTCTTATTCACTCCAGAGTCTGTGGGTGCTCCTGGCTCTCTGCCTCATCCACTTGTTTGTATTATTTGGTTCCCTCATTAGAGAGCGAGTCTGGCTTCTCCATTTCCCACCGTATTAGGGAAGAGTGTGTGTCGCTTGCATGTAGTCCGTGCTCCTCTCCATCTCCACCTCTCAGTGCTTAGCACAGGGTCACTGAAGAGAAGGCTGCCACGTGATGCCGGAGGATTGGTGGCTGCTTGCTGGCAGTTGCCCCCGCGGATAATGCCTCAGGAAGAACCCATCTCCTACTCCGTAACATGCTCTTTGAACACCTGTCATGTGCTTACTGCTCCAGTGGGAGAGAAGAGAAGGAGATAAAGGCCTAGCTCTCAGCAACTTAGCTAAATGGAATCATCTACAAATGTGGGAGGTACAAAAAAAAATGGGTTGCAAAAAAAAAAATGGGTTGCATGGCATAATTTTAATTATAGAAAACATTGATTGAGCATGCTGGGGTAGATCTTATACCCATTTTAGAACTGTGGACATGGAGACTCAGAATTGAATGTTAGGCCCAGCTTGCCCCGCAAGTGAGTGGCAGGTCAGGATTCTGAAACCCCCCCCACTCCATGGCCTCTCAGAGAACACTTTCGCCTCTGTGCTTGGAGATTGCAAGCAAAGGGACTCTGGAAGGATGACCTGAGTATGCGCATGAAGAATGAGACCAGAAGCGGCAGATGGCCCAGAGTTGGGCACATGCTTTGTGTGCAGGAGCCCTGGGCTCCGTCCCTTGCGCTGAGCTGGGAGGGCTCCTGAGCGCTACTGAGTGTGGCCCCAAAGTAGAAGGAAGAGGCCGAGGTGTTGGAAGAAAGGCTGAGAAATGGAGCTTGGTAATCCTAAAACATTGTAACTTGCCCCTTCCAGTGGGGAGTGTGGAAGGCAAGCGCCTGCCCCACTGTACTCTCCGGCCGGCACCCACACTTGTGTAGTGGAAGATGAGACAGGCCTGGTGTGAAGCCGCTTCCCCCACATTGCAGCTCTGGTCTTAAAGCTTACAGGACGGGCAGTGCCAGGGCAAGAGCAGGGCTCTGCTGCGGGTGAGGGGTGTCGGGTTCCAACCAGTGGCGCTCAGACGTTCGGTGGTAAGTATGAAGAAAGTGAGACTCCCTCAGTGGTACCGTAACTTGGCCAGGCTCACTCAGTGAACTGGTAAACAGCAAAGCTGGGATTAGAACCCAGGCCTCTTGTCTCCCAAGAGAGCTTATTTTTTCTGACATCCCGCTGCTCCCCGGAGGGGCAAGGGGAAGCCTCGGGATAGGACCCTAGCACCTTGGGGTTGAAGAGAGGTCCTTAGAGATTGCCTGGTTCACCCACCATGCTTGGCAGAAGAGACATGTGAGGCCAGGATGCTTCATTGACTTGTTCACCGCCAGGTGGTCACTACCAGGGAGGGGGAAAATCCGCCGCCCCTCACACCCCAGGCCCCTTTCACATGACTCTATAAAGCCTCCAGTTACTCTTTTTTTTTTTCTTTTTTCTGTCTAAAACTAATGGAGAGGCCTTTTTTGTTTTTCCGAACGGAATCGTTTTCTCTTTGCCTGACTCTCTTTTTCACCCTCTTCCCCTCTGTCTCTCCTTAGTAAAGAAAATATACTAGAAGGGGTGGGGAGGTGGGGAGGTGGGAGGAAGCCAAGAACTTCTGTGGAAAACCTTGGCAGGGAAGGGAAGAAAAGATCAAAATGCTCTGCAATCTAGGGAGGTTCTCAAGGCCAGGAAAGAATGTCGACCCGCCCGGGGCCTCTCCCAGCCAGCTCACCCCTTGCCCTGCTCTGCCGGCTCAGGCCTTCGGGAGGCCCAGCCTTCTCTTGGCAGCTGCACTGGTGAACACCAACGGAAATCCCTGGTATTTTTCTTTGCATGCACCCAACCATGGAGATGTAGGTCAGGCGTTGCTGGCCTGGCAGTTTCAACAGCTCTAGATTTACCCCCTGCACCTGCAGCCATGTTTGCTTAGTGGGATGGGGGAAAGGATGTTCCCCTGGAGGGGGCCGGCTGGTGGGCGGGGCCGGCTGGGGCTGCAGAGGGTGCTGGAAGAGACCATCTGCAGGGTGGGGGCGGGGAGCAGGGCCGCTCTCTTTCCTCCCAATGTCTGGCGTCTGGCGTGCGGAGCAGCAGGGCTCAGGATTCCTCTCCTCGGCTCCACTGGCAGTCGTCTGGGAGGCAAGGTCCCATCCGACCCCTGCGCTTGGCTGCGCCCCCGGGCCTGCACCTGAACCCCCAGGCCTGTCTGGTGTTTACGGGATCGAAGCTGCCACCCTCTGGGACCTCGCCTGTTTTTATTTCTGCTCTCAGCTGTCTGGTCTCCACGGACCTCACCTACAGGTTTGTGCCTGCCCGGCCCCCACAGTGCAGCCCCGGGAGGCTCCCAAGCCTGGCACGCTCCTCTCTGGCCTTTGTTCTCTGCAGTCGAGCTGCCAGCTCAGTGCCTGGCCCAGTGAAGACAGTTCCTCCCCCCACCCCACCCCAGGAGTACAGCAGGCAGGTCACTGGCCTTGCATGCGGCCACCTGGGTTCCATTCCCGGCATTCAGTGTGGTCCCCGAGCCCCACTAGGAGTGATTCCTGAGCTTAGAGCCGGGGTAATCCCTGAGCACTGCTGGGTGTGGCCTCCACAAAAAGAAAATGTTCTGAACCCCTGAGATATGCCGTTGGTCCACCTAGCTGCATTGTCCCAAGATTCCATCCCGTTGTCTGCCCTCGGGCAGGGCTGAGGACACGCGCGTGTCCTCACAGGACAACTGGTTCAGCTTTCTCCTGCCCTGGAGCTCGCTGCGTCTTCTTTGGAGAGGTGTTTGACCCTGATCGATACATGCACTGCTGATCTTCAGGAGGATTTGTAGGTTTGTAGGTGATATGCTATGGGCTTTAGGAAAAAAATCATGGCGTTCCAGTTTGGGCCACACCCAGAAGTATTCAGGAACTACTCCTGACTCTGTGCTCAGGGGGTCACACCTAGAGGAGCTCAGGGGACTGTTTGCAGTGCCAAGGCTTGAATCAGGGTCAGTTGTATGTGAGACAAGCTCCTGAACCTCCCTGTAGTATCTCCCTGGCTTCTTTAAAAGAAATGTAATTGTCATTGCTTTTATTTTTAGTTGATTTCCATTCATGACAAATGGTGCCAGTTTGCTGTTTGTCATAGTGCTAAGTTGCCTTTTCATTTTGTCCACTCTTTTTGCAAATACTGGGGGTCTACTCTCTGCCACACACCGGTCCAGCTGCTTGGGATAGCTGCCTTCGTGGCCTTTGCATTCTGAGAAGGAAGAATGAGACCAAGGGTGAGGGATGAGTAAGCAACTTTTGGTGTTTGTTTTCAAGACATTGATTGGGAAAGGGCGTCTCTGAGGGGGAGGCTTGAGTATAGATCCGCACCACCTGAGGGTGTGAACTATGTAACTGGAAAGAACATTCCAGAGAGGGGAGCCGAGGGAAAGGCCCTGAGGTGAGAAGCGTGCGATCAGCGATCAGCGTGTTTGAGGAAGTGTGAGGAGGTGAGTGTGGCCAGAACAGTGAGCAGAAGAGAAAGTGGTCTCGGAGGAAGGCTTGCGTGGGAGCGGGCTCTCGCCCCGGGGCTGGGCGATTCGGATCTGGCGGCGCCCGAGGGGGCTCTCCTAGACACCAGAAAGTGATGTTTGCACGAACCAAGTGATAGCGGTGGAGGTGCTGGTAGGATTCAGGATGGATTTTTAATACAGACCCAAAGGAATTTCCTGGCAGGTGAGAGCTGGGCTGTAAAGATGGTTCCATGTTGTTCCGGCAGCGCCTGGAAGGGAGGTAGCTGCCGGCCACTAAGAAAGGGGAAGATGCAGGAAGAGCTGGTTTAGGCTTCTTAAATGTTATTAAACATTTTAATACAGTGTCCCCAAAAATTGTTAAGCATTCCCCTCCCCCCTTTCACATTTTTGAGGCACACCTGGCAGTGCTCAGGGCTTACTCCTCACTCTGCACTCAGAGATCACTCCTGGTGGTGCTTGGGGGACGCAAGCACCCTCCCCACAGTACTATCTCCAGCCCAATCTAAACTTTTCTAAGTGAGGCAGTTGGCCGAAAAAAATATTAAGTAATAATAGCAGTGACACAGGGATAAAGCCAAAGGAAGGAAGCTGAAATTGCGGCTAGAATGGGCCCCTCGTCGCCGTGCTCCTCCCAGCGCGCGCCCTTTGGCCTTCCGACCTGGCAGTGCCCCACTCCGGAGGAGTGGGAACTCGAGACGCAGCCTGGAACGTTTTGGATGCAGAAGGAATGACAGGACAGGAATCCCTTGAGCCAGGTTCACCTCTTGCTCATGTGGAAGAACTTGGGCAGTTCTTGCCCACACCCGGCCTGTGGCATTGCTTCCTTCATTCATTCACTCACTCAGGCTCTCAGGGCCCTTTCCTGATACAAACCCCACACATCAGGCTCCGTTCTGCTGGGCCACGTTCAGGCCACAGCCTGGGCAGACCCTGCACTCCTTGCCTCCGTCCAGCCGCCTTCCTTCCTCCTCTCACTGCCATCCACCCTCCAGGGCTTGACTGCCATGAGAGTGGAAGTTTGTCTTTCTTCACCTGGGACCCCCTAGCAGTCAAGCTGGGGGAAATTCCTCAGAGATCTCCTCCTGCTTTTGTAGATGAGAAGCGTAGGACCAGAGAGGCACGTAACCCCCACAGCCCATCAGTCCTCTTGGCTCCACTTTCCCTAAAAGTACTCTGACTCTGGCAGCTTCCCAGCCGAGTCCCTGCCCCATGCAGACCAAGCCGCCACCCGTCACCCACAGGACCAGGTCTGCTCTCTACCAGACCTTTCACTCATACTGTGGCGCCGAAGTCTGCCCTCGCGACCACCCAAGTAGAATCGTGTCCACCCTCTGCCCAGAACCCTGCCAGGTTTGCATGTCACTCTAGGACGAGACGGCGTCCTTAAATGGCTTTCAGGGGTCCTCATCCAGGAGACGGGCGGCAGCCCCGTCCGGATGGGTCAGGGAAGCAGATGAGAAGCAGTCCGACTTGGAATTCTATTTTGAAAGCGGAGCAGGAAGGATTTGCTGATCTTGTGCTTCCCTGGTTCACTTGCCTTCGCCTTCCGGCTGCTTCCTTTTCCTGCAACACCACACTATGCTCCTGCCTTAGGACTTGCCTTGCTCCTCTCTCCGCCTTTCCTCCGCCCCTGCAGTGCCTGCTCCCCTCCCTTCGTTCTGGCTCCTGGTCAGGAGCCCCCTCTCAGGGAAGCTTTCCCTAAACACATGTTCTAATCCTGCTCTCTTCCGGGTTTCTCTCTAACCCTCTTCTTTTCATTTATTTTCCTTTTCCTTTTTTTTTCTTCTTTTTGGGTCACACCGGCAATGCACAGGGGTTACTGTGCTAAGTGATGGTGATAGAACAGTATTAAATCAGATGAAAATCCCTACCAGCGTAAGTTTATATTTTAATGGGAAAAGTCAGAAAAATAAATGTCAGATGGTAATGAGCATCAAAAAGGAAAATAGGGGCGGTGCTCGGGGGACCAGAGGGGATGCTGGGAATCTAACCCGGGTTGGCCGCGTGCAAGGCAAATGCCCTACCCGCTGTGCTATCGCTCCAGCCCCTTGGGCACTTGATACCGATTGATGGAGTGAAGGCCTATCTCACGCTAAGCCGAGCATCTTGTCTCGTCCTTCCTAAAACCACGTAGGTCATCCCACAGCGTAGGGTATGGTCTGTCATAGAAAATACAGCTGACAACTCCACCAAAGCGACTTGCCATCACGTGGGTTTCCAGGATAACAGCCAGATTTGGGGCTGCGGGGGTGGGGACTGGCCCTGCAGGGACTGAGCTGGGAATGGAAGGAGTCAGCACACTGGCCCAGCTCTCCGGACGGAGCTTAGTCACACGCTCTGGTGGAGAAGCAGCCTTTGTCCTGGTGCGTTCCACCTGCACTCAGTAGCTGGTGGTCTCATGCAGCCTCAGTTTCCTCATCAGAGAAATGAGGGAGGGAGGTGGGAGATTTGCTAGCAAGGTTTTGAAAATTCAGGCAGGTATCGAGTAAACATTCGCTGCTATTTTCTATGTTTGTGACTACAAATAATGAGATACACCACAGAAAGCACAATTGAGGCCACTTATTTTTAGCTATACAAAATAATAACATTTACTGGGTGCTTCCCACAGACTCAGCTCCTGCTGCCAAGCCCGTGCAGCCGTTCTTGCTTAGAGGCAGGATGGATGCCGGGCTCGTCCCAGTGCCCTCCAGCAGACAGGCATTGAACCAGGTCCCAACATTGCCCAGCAAGTCTTGGGGAAGCCAGTCACCTCTTCTGAGTCTCATTTTTCCATCCATAAAAGAAGAGGTTCTTGGAGCACAGAGATAGTATGCAGCATGTGCCTTGCACATGACAGACCCAGGTGCGATCAGCAGCACCCCATATGGTCCCCCAAGCACCACCAGGAGTCATTCCTGAGCACAGAGCCAGGAATATCCCCGGAGCATTGGCAGGTGTGGCCCAAAATCAAACAAAAAGAGGAGGTCCTCTGTGTGCTGCAGATCATCCTATCCCAGGTATCTGGGTGAGAGGCCAGAGAGAGAGTACAGAGCATAGGGCATTTGCCTTGCATGCCCCTGACCCAGGTTCGATTCCTGGCACCCCATATAGTCCCCCAGAGTACCACCAGGAGTAATTCCTGAGTGTAGAGCCAACGCTCAGAGTAATCCCTAAGCATTGCCAGGTATGGCCCAAAAGCAAAAACAGAAAAAGATTTCTGGGTGATGACATGCCACATCTGGTAGGTCAGCGAGTGGCTTCTGGGCTCCTGGTGGCGGCAGAGGTGGTGGGCTCGTGCAGCCTCTCTGACCAGCCTCCAGGTGAGCCCTCCCTGGACGCCACCAGCTCTGGACTCCGCTCTCCCGGCTCAACTGTCACCTTCTCAGGCCTCAAGGCCTTTGCCCTGGGCTGGGATGGAGACAGACGGGGAGAAGGCCAGAGGGAATGGGAGCGGAGGAAACGCAACTCCTTGGGAGCCTTGAGGTCCTGGTTATAAGGGCTGCAGGGATGAGCGTTCAGAAGTGTGTGTACATGTTAGGGATGGGGTGGAGGGGGGGTGGTTTGCAGGGATTTGCTCCCATCCCCAAATCCTCCAGGACTGGTGCCTTCTGCTGTGGAATTCCAAACATTCCCCATCAGATAAAGGTGGCTGAAAATACCCGGGACTTGTCTGGGCTAGTTGGAGGCGGTGCTGGGGTGAGGAGGTTGAGGCCCCGGGGCAGAACCTCGCAAGGCCTGGCCCTCCAGAGCTGCCCTGTGCAGACGAGCCCGGGCTTCCCGCAGGCTCAAAGGCAGGGGTGCTCCGGCTTTGCGGGGATGTGGGAACACACTCATTTCTGGCTCTGGTCTCGTTCCCTTACTCACTGCTGGGTCTTTCACAGTATGTGTCCGGGAGAGAGACTGGTCGCCTCTCCTCCCTGGGTGTGTCCTGTCCTCGTCATCACACTGCTGCACTACAGGAGCCCTTTGAGATGGTCCCCTTCACTTCACAGAGGAGGAAAGTTCCAGGCCTTTCCAGAGCCCCAGCTCAGAGAATGGACTCACCCCAAGCAAGCTAGTAATAGAGCCACGAAATGCTCCCGTCTCTGCTGAGTCTCAGTCCTCGCGTCCGGCACCAGACTGGGGACAGCTCGAGCAGAAGGGAAGGGACGACTCTTGGGCACCCCGAAGCACTCCACACATGGGTCCCAGGAGGAAGAGGAGGTGCGGGGAGAGCTCTGGCCCCAGAGGCTGCACCGAGTCACCTGTGGGTTGCTACCCCCGCCCCTCCTGCGTAAGTCCCTGCTGTTCACAGGTGCAGGGCTCTAACCCAGAGGGAGGAGGTCCCTAATCACAAGCTCACAGCGTCTGAGGGAAGCAGGGACAGCCCCAGAGATGAGATGAACCCCTGGGTACCTGCTGTGTGACCTGGCTGTGCCACCTCTCTGAACCCCTTCCAGGAAATGGAATGTCAGGGTGAATTGCAGCATCACGTGGAAGCCCGAAAGTGCCAGGGGGAAGGTCGCGTCTGTGAGTCTCCCGCTTTGTTTCCCTGGATGCAGGGAGGGGCCTAATGGGCATTGACCCTGTACTTGAGAGGGGACGGGAAGCCAGCAGGAGTGAGCTGAGGGAGTTCCAGGGAAAGAGCGCAGCCGCTGGGGCCTGTTCGGGGCTTGGGCTCGAACCAGGTCACTTGTTTTTGTTTTGTTTTGTTTGGGGCCCACACCCTGTGGTGCTCAGGGCTTACTCCTGGCTCTGGCCTCAGGTCCCTGTTTGGGACTTGGAGGACCATAAGGGGTGCTGCATCCAGGCAAGCGTCCTACCTGCTGTACTGTCACTCCGGCCCCCAAACCAGGCTGCTTGGACTTCATCCCAACACACACACACGCACACACACACACACCCCTCCGCCTATAAACTCTATGACCTTCAGAAGGTCACTTGACCTTCCTGCACCTGTTTCCTCATCTGTGACTTGGAGAGTAATAGCAGCACATACTTCCTGGGGTTATTGTGAGGATTAAGTGATTTCATATACTTAAGGAAGCTCTTCGCATTTCGCCTGGTGCATCGTAAGTGCTCTGTCAGTCTTAGCCCTGGCGTCCAGGGAAGGCGGCCGGGAGCCCCTCTCGGCGAGCCTGCGTGTGCCCAGTCGGGCCTCTCTGCGTGCTCGCTCTGCGTCGGAGCCGGCGCCCTGCTTCTGAGCTGAGAGGTGGAGCGCCCACGCCGTGCTGCTCGGACCGATAGCTTTCTCGATCCCCCAGCGGAGGTGTTATCTCCTCCCGGCACAACCACTTCCTTTTCTGAGAAATGAGCACATCTGTCAGGCTGAGCTTCTTAGAACTCATGGGGAGGAGGATGTGGGGGAGGCGAGGCTGGCAGCTGATGAGGGGGCGGGGAGCTGGAGAAAGATGAAGTTGGCTCTGAGGATACTCCCGAGTATTCCCACAGCCGCGGTGGCATGGCTCCCCCAGGACGCCCAGCCCAGCCCGGAGCCCCAAGGCCACCTGCCCTCACCCAGGGCCAGCACCCCCCAGGCACAGCACTACTGCTTATGCTATGCATCCAACAGGGGAAACTGAGGCGCAGGAGGGGAGAGGCAGCCGGGCTTGCAGAGTGAGGTGCCTGCACAGTTCTGGAATGGTCTCTCCGGCCCACCCGCTCCCCGCCTCCCCGGCCCGCACCCCCCCAGGGCAGGAGAGAGTCTGTGCTCCTCTCGCGTTGCTGCCCCAACGGCTCCCCCAGGAAGGCCAAGGGAAGTGGATTCCAACCACAAACCTCACTTCTTCCGAGTCGCCGCCTGCCGCGCACTGCCAGGAGAGAGATAAGACCTTTCCTCTCCCCAGCCCCCACCCTCCCTGCCCTCTCCCAGGGACCGCTGAACACGGAAGGCCTTGCTTGTCTACTTAGCAGGCACTTAGCGGCCTCTCCCTCGGGGAAACTGAGGCCGAGGGCAGACAGTGACTGTGAGTGGCTCAGGGCCTGCCCATGCAGGGCCGCCAGGACGCCGGGGCTTGGCGTGCCCAGCTGTGCCTGGCACTTTCCCTGGGCTGCTGGGAGCCCCTTCCTCTTCTCCACCTACCTCTTTCCCAAAATAACTGCAGGAAGGAAGCGGTGGGCCTGGAGGAAGGAAGGGCCCGTCTCATAGACTCTTGTTCCCCACTGGAGCCAGGGCGGAAGGGTTTCACTTTCCCTCCTGGGCTGCGTCACATCCTTTTCCTGTGGTACCCAGTTCCCCTCAGCTGACGAGGGGCCAGAACACATTCTGTCAGCTGCTGACCTCGGGCCACCTTTGCCTTCCTCGAGGGACCAGGGCCCCGGCCCAGAATCAGGGGCTTGTTGCTCCTCCTGGTGTCCCCACCTTAAAAATGGCTTCCCTGGGGCTGGAGCGATAGCATAGCGGGTAGGGCGTTTGCCTTGCACGCGGCCGACTTGGGTTCGAATCCCAGCATCCCATATGGTCCCCTGAGCACCGCCAGGAGTAATCCCTGAGTGCAGAGCCAGGAGCGACCCCTGTGCATTGCCGGGTGTGACCCAAAAAGAAAAAAAAAATGGCTTCCTTGCTTTGGGTAGGTCTTGGTGTTGCCGCCTTCGAGTGAGCGCTCCCTCGGCCTCAAGTGCACTGCCTGGCCCGTGACCGTTCTCCCTCCATTCCTGCCCGGCAGCGCTGGGGCCTGGCGGTGCTGTGGCTCAGGCTTCAGGGCTGACGCGTGCCCGCCACGTACCGTGCCTCGACCTGTATGCCTGGCCCGGAGCCTCTCCCTTTTGGAAAGGCGCAGAGCACTGCATCGAGTTTGGAATATCGGCGTCGGCGCTCCGTTGCTGGTGCCAGGCAGGCCAGCCGGCTCCCCCACCTGCTGTGTGACCCAGGCAGGTCGCAGGTCAGCAGCTGCACGCTGGGTCAGCCATACTCCGGCAGAGGGTGGTGACACTTCCCAGGAGTGTGCTCTGTGGGGGAGGAACTCGGGAAGCATCAGCTGCTGCTCCCGCCACCCAGGCACAGCTCTGGGTTGCCTGGGAAGGGGTGGCATCAGCGGAGAGCGGCGGGGCGTCAGAATGAGCAGGCCTAGGCCCACCACTTTGAGTACTGCGCCCTGAAGCCCCCTTTCCACACATGCAGAGCAGAGACGGCCGTCAGAGGGCCAAGTAATGTCAGTAGCTGCTTCCCTTGTTCACCTAAGGCCATTTGACACGCGCCTGCCTGCTGTATTGCAGACACAGCACCAGGCTCTGGAGAAGACGAGTGGCGGGATGGCCCGCGGTCTAGGAGGGGAGATGGGCTGAGAGATTGTTCATCCCCTCACAGACGAGCTTGTGCCTGTGGCCAGGGAGGACAGCTCAGGGGGACGTGCCGGCCACAAGGCGCGAGCACCATCACCAGAGCCGCTGCCAGCAGAGCGATTCTGAATCCCATGCCGCAGGGATGGCGTGACCAGTGTCACGTCGCACCGTTAGGACCAAGCCTGGAGCGAGATGGTGGGAACTGAGGACTGGGCCGGCTCGAGGAGGGCCAGCAGCCCGGGGCCGGCAGGGTATCCTGGGCACCTTGGCCGTCGTCCGAGCAGCCTCGAGGCTGAGAGCGAGCTGGAGACAGTCAGGTCTGGAAAGGGCTCTAGCTCCCAGCATGGGTCCAGCTTGATCCCTGGCAGAGGACACCAGCCAAGGGGTGCTCATCTCTCCTTGCCCCCTGGAGGGAGCCGCCTCAGCTCCTCTGCACCCTTGCTTCTGTGGGAACATTCTCCTGTGCGCCCCAGATTTTTTTTTCCTCCTCCGTGAGCCTATTACCATGTCACGCAGCTCTCATCATAACCCCCCTGGGCTGGGGGCAGGAAGGGCTGGCGCGCGTGCGTGGCCGGGGAGGCCCCACATGGAGCCTCCCTTTCTCAGAGACCCTCCCAGGCTGGTGTGCTGTGCCACGGCCAGATATGCCCTGCCCCCTCCCCAGGACCCGTCTCCCAGCCGCGACTCCGCTCAGCGTGCCCATGTGTCTCTGCTCCTCCTGAGCGAAGGCTTTCCCCCGCCCCTGCTCCCAAGGACTCCTGCAGCCCTTTTCGCCCCAGTTGCCTCCCAGCGCACTTGAAGACCATTGCCGTTGGTGGCGGAGCTTGACGTGTGTGACCCTTGGAGAGCCACACAGTGTAATAGCCCGGAGTGTTTTGCATCACCTGTGGGGGTGACGTCAGCCTCATCGAGGAAGCCAGGCTCAGGCGGTAGCGGCACCAGCACCAGCGCTAACGCCCTGTCACGGGGCCTCGCTTGCTGCTTGGGCTGCAGCGCCTGCCAGAGAGCGGGGTGGGGGCTCAGGACAGACTGACTGACGTTGCGCAGGACCCAGGGGACATTGCAGGGACACATCTGAGTAGAAGGATGGAGAAGGAGGAATCCCCATGGGAAGACACGGTGGAGTCTTGTAGGCTGAGACGGGGCAGTTGGCAGAGGGAGAGGGGTGCAGGGAAGATGACCTGGAGGGGATGTGGCGGGCAGGGGCATGGCCCAGAACGTGTGGCACAGGGCCACCCACCTGTGCTGCCTCTTAGAAGGAGGACTTTGAAATTGCTCACAGCCTTGGCATCTCCCGGGGACCCACGTTCTATTTTGACTTTTGGCCACGCCCACTGGTACTTGAGGGGCGACTCCCTGGAGTGCTTGGGGATCACCCGCTGCGATGCTCAGGAGACCGTGCAGGGGTGGAGCTGAGGCCAGGCCTCTCCCGCATACAAGCCATGGGCTGCCTCGTGCGCCGTCTCCCCCCGCCCAAGGGCCCCACCAGCAAGGCCAAGACCCCCTGGCTGTTGGGAACTGCAGGAAGCTGAGGAGGTGGTCCTGGCGGGCTTGGGCGTCCTGTGGAGGATGTTAGCCGCCTCCTGGCCCCTGTGGCCCTGAACACCGCCCCCTGCTCCAGGCCGGCTAGAGAGACAGTCACCCAGCCTTTCCCCAGCCCACTGTCCCCACTCTGGCCAGGGCCACCAGGGAGCGGGCGGGGGGCTTATCTCGGCTTCTCCAGGCCGCCGCTGTGCAGCCCTGTTTATTTATCCAGCGCGGTCACCCGCTGAGAAAATGGCTGTGTTTGTTTCCAAGTGTGTCGTGTGAACCATGGGCTAAATATGCCCACACCGCTGCCTCCCCGGCACCCGCCCGGGAACAGCACGCCCCATTTTGCGCTCTGCAAAAGCAATCCCCACAATCCAAGGCCCTCTGGGACTCCCACTCTGCCTTCCGCGGGAGCTGTCCCCGCCAGGAATGCGGGCGTGGGGGCTGGGCCGGCCCGTTCTCTATGGTGCTGACGTGAAAAGGCTCGCTCCACCCTGGAATGGCCGTTCCTGCACAGTGAGTGCTTTGTGCCCGTGCAGGGACAGCCTGTTTACTCCGGCCGGCCCCCGGACCCGCAGTCTCCAGTGCCGGCCAGCCCTGGGCTGCGGGAAGTTCCCAGAGAGGGAGCCAGGCCTCGCGCTTTGGCAGCAGCCCCAGTGTCCCTGGTTTCTTGTGGGACATTTAGTCCCTTGGGATCACAGGACCTTCGGCCACAGCCTCGTTTCTCTCATGCTCCCGTGGCCCAGGTCTCTTTCTTGTCATTGTCACAGATCAAGCTTTTGCATGACTTCCTGCGCCTGCCTCTTCATCTGTTACCAGAAAAGTCAAAACTGGTGGAGGAGTTTTCTTACCTGCTGTCACCTGCAGGGGTGCCGGGGAAGCACAGCCCTGCCCTGCACCCCCTGGGCTCCCCTCACCGTCCTTTCTCATGGGCAGGCCTCCTGGGCTCCTGTGCTGGCTCTGGCTCCTGTTAGCCGGGTGACCTCAGGCCAGCATCCTGACTCCGAGCCTCAGTTTTCTCTAGGAAAATGGGGCTCAGGTCTGTGGCCCCCTGGGGATTCTGATGAACATGAACTAGACCCGCAGTGCCTGCCCTCAGGAGTGTGCGGTCCCAACTCCACACCTGCGTGCAGTGAAACGAAATGGGATCTGACCTCTCATCAGGCCCTGTCAGTGCAGTAGGCAAGTCAGAGTGTCACGTCTTGGGGCCGGAATGATAGTACAGTGGTTAGAGCATTTGCCTTGCGTGAGGTCAACCTGGGTTCCATCCCTGGCATCCCGTATGGTCCCCTGAGCACCGCCAGGAGTAATTCCTGAGCGCACAACCAGGAGTAACCCCTGAGCATTGCCAGGTGTGACCCAAAAGCCAAAACACGTGTAGCTTCTGGGGGCTGGAGCAAAGCAATATCATAGTGGGTAAGATGCTTGCCTTGCAGGCCACTGACCCCACCCTATCCCTGGCATCACCTGTGGTCCCCTGAGCACTGCCAGGAATGATCCCTGAGTGCAGAGCCAGGAGAAGCCCCGAGTACTCTAGTGTGGGGGGTGGGGCCCTCCCCTGAAGACAAAATTAAAAGGGAAAAGAAAAAAATAAACCTCTGTGTCTGTGTCCCCTTTCAGACAAGGTGGCCAGGGAGGGCGTCCACAGGGCTGGCACTTGGGCGATCCCCGGGGAATGGAGGAGGGCGGTGGACAGTGAGGGCGGCGGCCTCCTCCCTGAACTCCAGCTGTTGGAGCACCGAGACTGTGCGGCTCGAGGGTGCCATGGCAGAGGCCGGGCCCCGGGACGGAAGTGCGGGGTGTTGCAGGTGAGGGCACCCTGGGGGCGGGGACGAGTTGGCAGTGATGTGGGCTGAGTAGAGCCCTGGCCCGCCCTCCTGCCACCTCGCTCCCTGCTTCTGAGAAATCAAGAAGTCTCCAGGCAAGCTGCCGGGGCCCGGGATGGGGGGTTCAGTGGCGACAGAAGAGGGGTAGGAGCTGAGGCTCGAGTGTGCTGTGACCTGGTCTCTGCGGGCAGAGAACCAGCGTGGGGCCAGGCGGGTACCCGCCAGTCCTCCGGGCTTCTCAGGTGGGCCCTGGGTACGGAAGATGCCTACCTCGGGGTAGACTTCCGGTGGAGAGGTACGGACGTGGGCCCAGAGCCAGCCGGCGATCCCGTCCCTCGGGGTACGCACCCATTTCTGGGTCAGGCCCCCTCGCTGGCCTTCGTCTGAGGCCCCAGTTTCCCGTCTGGAAGAGGGAAAGGCATCCTCAGTTGCAGCGTTGTTGACAGATTAGAGGACAGTTGGGGCCCAGAGCTTCCTCACCAGAGGGGACTGACTGCCAGCTCCCTCTCCCTGCCCCACCAGCGAATCCGAGCCCGACACCCTGGGCCCTGCTGATCGGGCCCAAAGCTCCTCCTGCCGTGTCACGTGCTTCCCTCCTGACTGGCTTCTGCTTCCCTCCCACTGGACCAAGCCTGGGGGGAGTAGGGGACACAGCCCTGGGGATGGGGACACACACAGACATGCATGTGCCTGCTTCCAGAGCTGGCCTCCCTGCTCCACCACTCAGCGACCCACCTTGGCCGGCTGTGCCCGTGGAGGAAGCAAAAGCCTCTGGTTGGTTGGGATTTGGGTGTAGGGGGGTTGGCAGAGGGAGAAGGAGTGTCACGCAACAGTTGGCTGGATTCTGCTCTCAGGAATCACTCCTGGCGTGGTTCAGGGGGACCATTTGAGATGCCATGGATAGAACCCGGCTCGGCCATATGCTAGGCCCGTGCCCTGCCCACTGGACTATCGCTCCGTCAAGGCTAGAACCTCTGGCTGAGGGTCCCAGCCCCCTTTGGGGGTTCCCCGTGGAGGGGCTGGGCCGCCTCCTGGCTGAGCACTGCGCTTGAGCTGAACCAGAAGCCCCTCCCGGCTCCCACTGGCCCTGCACTGTCACCAGCCTGCCCAGCCACCAGCCTCCTGCCATCTCGCCACCCCCCCTTCACGCCAGCCTGGGGCGGGCTCCTTCCCATTGGCATTTTCTCAGCCATGCCAGGCTCCCTTCTCCGCCAAGGGGCCGATTCCCCACTTACCCACCCCTTGATCCGGCCCAAAGTGGGTCCCGCGCGTGCCCACTGCGCCCGGCTCTAACAGCCCCTCTCCTCCCGCCCGCAGGACACCTTTGTGGAACTCTACGGGAACAACGCGGCGGCTGAGAGCCGGAAGGGCCAGGAACGCATCAACCGCTGGATCCTGACGGGCGTGACTGTGGCTGGCGTGGTTCTGCTGGGCTCGCTCTTCAGTCGGAAATGACCAGACACTGACCACCCCCTCACCCTCGCACCCCGCTCCACTCCTCGACACGTCCCTCTGCCCGGCCACCGTCGCCACCAGGAGAACTCACTCCTTCGTGCCACCCACGCCGCCACCCGCCCCGGGTTGGGCCTCCACCGGCCCTGCAGTTAGTTTCCTAGATTCACCATGCTTCCGTGCGCGCCACCTTCCCCCCACGGTGCAGCTCTCCTGGCCTCAGATCCGCAAGGTTTCCCCCACATCTGCCCCCTGGAAGCTGGCAGGCGGGGGGTGGGGGTGGCTGGGGGCGCTGGAGGGCCCTCCCCGAGTGGTGGAACCCCCGTCTCCCTTCGCTTCCCCAGGAATGCTTTCCTGCCAGGGAGCTGGAGAGTTTTCTGACCCTTTTCCCCAGAAAGAGACTAGATTGCCTTCGTTTTGATGTTCGTGGCCTCAGAATTGATCACCCTCTGACCCCGCCCCCCGCCCCCCTCCCCCAGGACCCAGACTCCCCTTCTTTCATCCCCCGCTTCCCAAGAGCTTTGGAGGGGCCACTTCTGACTAGTTTAGGAATTCAGGCTGCTTGAGATAAGGAAGCAAGGACCAGGACCCTCTCCCCACCTCTGGCCTGGCCGGAGTTCCCCCTCCCCCCACCCCCCAGGCCCAGCGTCCCCCAGCGGGAAAGGAGGGGCTTAGCTGCAGGAAACACCCCATGCCAAAGCTAGGGTGGGCCTTGCTGGCAGCACCACCCCAGTCCCCTTCCCCTCCTGGCTCCCATGACCGTGACCGAGGGACCAACGGGGGGCCCGGGACGGCACCCCAGAGCTGTCGATGGCTTCAGCTGCCTCGCCTTCTGTAAGATCAGCCTGTGGCACCTTCGCCCTAGGCTGTCGCCCCTCTGGTCCAGGGGCTCAGGGGCCTTGGCAGAGGTGAAGGGGAGCTGTCGGGTCTTCCCTACCTCAGGCAGGAAGGGCAGGACAGAGCCCGGCGCAGAGCGGGGAGGCGGCCCAGCAGAGGGCCCGCCCGGTCCGCCTGCGCAGCCGGGCTGCCGAGGGGAGGGTGCCCCGGCCAGGAGCCCGCAGGCCTCCCTCTCTCCTCTGCTCCGCTCGTGGCCTGTCCCCCTCGGGGTCCCGGCCCAGCCCTGGCCACCCCGGGCTCTCTGCTGTACATATTCGAGACTAGTTTTTATTCCTTGTGAAGATGATATACTATTTTTGTTAAGCGTGTCTGTATTTATGTGTGAGGAGCTGCTGGCTTGCTGTGCGTGTGCACGTGGAGAGCTGGTGCCCGGAGACTGAACGGCCTGACGCTCCCTGCCCTGCCCTGCCCTGCCCGGGGGTCCTAGCTCCTGAGGGGCCCCTGCCTCTCCCCTGCCCCCGCCCCTCACTTGTTCCAGCTCTTTGAAATAGTCTGTGTGAAGGTGAAAGTGCAGTTCAGTAATAAACTGTGTTGACTCAGTGAACAGGGCCTGGATTCTCTTGTGTGGGCCGGGGAACGGGGGGCCGCAGGGCACTGGGGCCTGGCGCCAGCCTTGCTGCCATGGGGGAGGGCTTTGGACAAGTCCCTTCTTCCCTCTCAGCCTGAATTTCTCCACCCTGGCCAGAGCAGTTCCTGCCCAGAGGGGCTGACAGTGTAGGTGAAATGGCCATGTGACACGGGTTTCCTGAGCCCCCTTGCAAGGACTCAGCGGGCAGCGGACATCTGCAGCGAGCAGAGCCCAGGCCTTCCCACACTTCTATCTCAGCACGGAAGCAGCAGGATCAGGGTGACTTGGGCTGTTGCAGGGCGGAGGTGGAAGCAGGATGAAGCATAGCAAGAAAGCACAACAGCATGTTTAGCGAGGAGAGTAGGGAGCCATAGCACAGCAGGGAGGGCATTTGCCTTGCACATGGCCAAACCAAGTTTGATCCCCTGCACCCCATATGGTCCCTCCAGCACTGCCAGAAATAATAGTGCAGAGCCAGGAGTAATCCCTGAGCATTTCGAGGTGCGATCCAAAGAACAAAACAAAAAGAAATGAAGAGCAGACAGGAATGACGTTTTTTACGTTGGAGTTTGAGACCACACTATTCTACTCCCAGCTCAGTGCTTGGGGCTGCTCCTGGTAGTACTCAGGAGACTTGGGGTGCCAGGGATCAAACCTGGGCTCCTGCATGCAATGCATGTGCTCCGGAACTATTTTTCCAGCCAAGATGACCTTTTTTTTGGAAGGGGAGCCACACCGGTGATGCGCAGGGCTTACTCCTGGATCTGAGCTCAGGGATGCCTCCTGACTGGCTCGTGAAACCGTAGAGAGTGCCGGGGATTAAACCCGGGCCAGCCACAGGGAAGGCAGGCTCCCTCCGTGCTGTACCGTCACTCCAGCTCCCCAGGATGGTGTCTTAGAGACCCCACGGGACATGCTGATGAACTAGAGATGGCGCTAGAGGCCAGCGGGGGAGCACAGCAGCTTCAAGTCAGGTGTCTCCAGGAGTGGCCGGACCCCAAGCACTGCTTTAGGAGCACCCCCCATACCCCCCCCCAGAGAACAAGAACAGCGATAGCTTGAAAGGATAGCCACCAAACGTGGTTTGAATTTTTGGAATTGGAACCATTATAATCACAGAAACGAAGCGTGCTTGGGAGGCAAGTGCAGACCAAGGGGCTCACGACGAGTGTCCTAGCCTGTCCGGGGTCGGGGAGAGAGCAAGGAGCTAGGGCGCCTCCCTCTCATGGCTGACCTCAGTGTGATTCCTGGCACTGCAGATGGTTGGTGCCCCATGCGCTTCCACGGAGGTCTCCTGAGCACTGAACCAGGAATACCCCCAAGTACTGCAGGGTGTTGCCCCGAAACAAAGAGTGGTTAAGAATTGAGAGGAGAGGAGGGGCGGGGAGATAGTACAGCAGGTGGGGCGTCGTTTGCTTTGCCCACCCACGGCCAGCCTGCATCCAGTCCCCAGCGTCCGATATGGTCCCCAAGGCACCGCCAGGAGTAAGTAACCCCTGAGCATGGCTGGGTTGCTGTCCAAAAAGACAAGAGGGAGGCAAGAAGCGGGGTCCTGGGGAAGGGCAGCAAAGGCACCAGGCAGATGTCACGCTCATTGGGGTCAGAAACTGGTTTGTCCTAAGCTCAGCGCCTCACAGTTCCCCTCTGACTGCTGTGTGGAGAAGGTTCTGGAAGTGGAAACCTGGAGACCAGCGAGGAAGCCAGAGTCGGCGTGTCGGGGACAGGCCAGGGAGTGCCTGCTCTGGCGACCCCCCTCGCCCCTGGGCTTTGTCCTCCGTGGCACGGGTGTGAGCAGGGCCCGTGCGTCGCGATGCGGGCACGGCGGGATGCACGGCCTAAGCGCTTGGGCGAGAGGCGAACGTCGGACAAGGAGGGGCGGCGTGCCCAGGAGGAGCCCACCCTCCGTGACACGGGGGCGCCGCGCCGAGGTCCACGTGACTGCGGCGGGGGTCGGGGAGCGGCGGCTGGGAGCGGGCTGGGGGCGGGGCCTGCCTGGCGCGCTCAGGAGCGGGCTTGGCTGCCCCCTGGTGGCCGGCCTGGGCGCCACCCTCGTCCCCGCATCCTGGCCGTCCTTGATCTCACGTCCTGCTCTCCTGGAAGACCTGCGCGTTTCCAAGCCTGGGGAGCAGCTTCCGAGCGCACCGCGGCTCGCCAGGGTCACCGTTCTCCTCCATCCAGGACCAGAGCTTCCTGCCTTCCCCCTAGCTCAGCCCGCCTCACCTCACCTGCCCCTCTCACCTGACCGCTCAGGGGCTCTCCACAGGTTCTAGATATCCTCCCAGAAACGCTTTTGCATAAACACAAGAAGGCATTTCGACCCTTCTGCCCCTTTTTGTGTGTGTGTGTGTTTTCATTTTGTTTTTCTATGGGTTTTGTTGTTTGACCAAAATGGTAACGTAGTAGTGTTATGTAAATACTGTGCACTGTTACCATTGTCCTCCTGAATAATTAGCGGTCCACAATTTTTGAAACCTTGTATCCAGCCAAGGCACATGCATGAAACCCTGAAATTGTACGGGAGGGAAAGCCGGATGGGGCTTCAGACTGAGTCGTGGGGGAAATTTCACCGTTTCTATATATTATGTTTTTATGAGGAGAGAAAGGAGCCATCCCCTGGGTCCAGAGCACAACTATTTTTATATGAGGTTTTTTGAATTAAAAAGATTCACACAGTGGCAGGAGAGGGAGTTTAGCGGACAGGGCTCTTGACTTGCCTGTGGCAGACCTAGGCTCAATCCCTCCCACCCATAAGCCTTACGTGAGGCCATATGATCCCTGAGCACAGAGAAAAGTAGCTTGAAGGGCAAACCTTATCACTATATTTAAATACTCTAGGAGTTCTTCCCTTTCTTTAATACAAATACAGAAAACAATATTGTGATCAAGTAGATTTCCAATCCCAGTGAACTTTTTAATTTGGGGGTATTTTAAAATAACGACGAGGGGCCAGAACTATCACACAGCAGGTATGTTGCATTACAGCTGATCCCAGCACCCCTAAGGTCACCTGATCCCTGAGCACAGAGTCACGAGTAAGCCCTAAGCACAGCCGGGTGTGGCCAAAAAAAAAATCAAAATAAATTAAAAAAAATAAGGATGATTTCCAGAACACATTGAAAGACATAAAGCTTTTGAACCAGAGCAGGAGTCATAGCACAGCAGAGAGGGCATTTGCCTTGCACACAGCCGACCTGGGTTCTATCCTTGGCATCCCATATGGTCCCCCAAGCACCACCAGGAGTGATTCTTGAACATAGAGCCAGGAGTGACCCCTGAGAATTCCTGGGTGTGGCCCAAAAACTAAAAAAAAGAAAAAAGCTTTTGAACCCCCTTCTTGAGAAAATGGAAAGATTAAAACTGTGTCAGCTCTATGTAGCACTAAGGAAAGAGAGAAGTGGAGGGAAAGAAAAGAAATTGAATGCTTTAATCAGGACATTTAAATTTCATAAGATTCACAAGGCTTTTTATCATTGGAATTATTCAAACTAATTATTCATGTGTGGATCTACTGAAATAGGATAGTTTAAATTATTTAGGGAGGAATTAAGACTCCATATGACCAGAATTCTAACATCAGTGCATGGATATTTATTTAAAACCAAAGAAGACACATAGACAAAGATTAGTTGCCAATCTTAACATTTGAGGAAGGCATTTTTGGGTGGTGGTGGGGTTCACACTGGCTATGCTGAGGGCTTACTCCTGGCTTTGCACTCAGGAATTGCTTCTGACAAGCTCAGGGGAACCAGGTGGGGTGCCCGGGGTTGCCCACCACGTGCAAGGCAAACACCCTACCCGCTTTCCTCTGGCTCCAGCCCCTGAAGTCGTAAAACATGATGCTACAAAGAAGAAATTATCTTGTGGAAATGAATTTTTTTTTCTTTTTGGGTCACATCCGGCGAAGCACAGGAGTTACTCCTGGCTCATGCACTCAGGAATTAGTCCTGACAGTGCTCAGGGGACCATATGGGATGCTGGGAATCGAACCCGGGTTGGCCGCGTGCAAGGCAAATGCCCTATCTGCTGTATTATCACTCCAGCCCCTGGAAATGAAATTTAAATAAATATAAATCCAATGCAGAGCTAGACCACAAGAATGCTTGTGTGCCTGCTTGGGAAATGGTTGTCTGGGAGACTTGTTTTCGGGGTATCCAGGGGTGCCACAGAGTGACGGCTGCAATGCTCAGGCTGGCTGCATGCAAGGCAAGTTCCTTAACCCCTGCACCATCTCTTCGGCCCTGTCTGGAAGCCTTGTCCCTGTGTGCACTAACCAATAAAAAAAGACTCCCTGCCCTAGCACAGCAAATGAAGCCAAACACGCAAACGATGCAAAGATGCTTCCATGTCATACCACAATTGTTTATTTATTTTTGGTTTGGGGGCCACACCCAGCAGTGCTCCGGGCTTACTCTTGACTGTGTACTCAAGAATCACCCTTAGCAGTGCTCTGGGAACCCAGATCAGCTGCTTGTGCGAGGCAAATGCCTTATCCACTGTATCATCTCTCCACACACACACACCCTGCTCCACACTGTGACAACTATGAGCCGTCCTTAGCTGCAGACCCTTCGGCGGTGAAGCATCTCTATGTGGCTGGGGGGGTCCCGTGTAGCACACTAGTTCCACCAGGACTGCATGCTAAGCTCCCTCGGCACCTGGAAAACAACTCTGCGGGTGGCTCCCAGAACCTTGCAGTGGGTCCCTGTGAAGGCAGATCCTGAAGGGAAGAGGCCAGCCTGGGCAGGACTCACTTCACCCCGAGTGGGAGAGGTAAGATGGTGCCATGGCTCAGAGCAGGACTCTGAAGCCAGACTGCCTGGGTAGCTGGGTGCCCTTAGACAAGTGACTCAGCCTCTCTGTGCCAGAGTTTATTCACCAGTAAAATACATCCGGGAGGACATCAGTCCTCCCTGGTGGAATGGCGATGCCGATGTTATGTTGATTTTCTGCAAGATTTCAGATTGACAAGAATACCATATTGATTTTATCAGGCTTTGTCAGGCCCCCCACCCCCGCCCCAGTTCTAAGGACCCCCTTGAATTAATCTGGGGATTCCAGCTGTCCCAAACTGAACTGGATGGATCTAGGTTTCCCCAAAGTGAAGCCTAACGTGAAGATTTGGGGCCGAGGAGTGTGAGAGGCGGGAAAGTGAGGCGGGGAAAGGCAGGAGCCAGTCCAGGGTGGGGCTGCGGGGCCCGAGGACACTGGCCCTGCACATGGCTGACCAGGCTTGATCCCAGCACCCACCCCTATGGTTCCCAGAGCACAGGTAGGAGCAATCCCTGACCACAGAGCCAGGATTCAGCCCTGAGTTCCCCTGGGTGTGACAAACAACAACAACAAGATGCAGACAGTGCAGAACATGGAGCCAGGAGGCCAGAGCATAAATACCAGAAGGATTTATCAGCTCTCCTCCCTCCTGCCCTCCCCAGGGGTCACTCTAGGCCCCTGCAAGGGCCCAGCAGAAGGGCCCTGGGGGAGAGGTAAGGCCCTTCCCAGGACTGAGAACTGCGGGCCCCTCAGGGGGCTGAGACTGCTGCAGGCAGGAAGGACCTGAGAGGCCTCAAAGTTTGAGGTTTGCAGGTCCAAACACTGCAGTCGACCTCATGTGACCATCGTTTGGCATATGTGTGTGTCTATGTATGTACATGTATGCAAGTGTGCATGTGTGTGTATATATATATTATATATTATATATATACACACACACACACACACGCTGCTTCTCCGGGAAGGGAGCATAAGTTGAGGCTCCCATAACCATGCCACTGGACTTCGCGCCAGAGGCTGTTTCCACTTGGGGTGCCCCAGAGGGGGGCGGGTGAGAGCCCTCCCCGCCCCAAGGTACCCAGCCCCGGCAGCCGACCTCCGCTACCCAACTGCTGCCATACCCCAGGCTGCTTTCCATACACTCGAGCCAAACCTCACGCATGAATGAACATATTTCTGGACTGTGCGGCCGCGAAGCAGCTGCGTGACACATCATGACATTCCCTATCCATTTTCCATAAAATCATAGATGAGATATATATATCTATACACATACCTATATACATATATAGATAGATAGATAGATAGATGCCTCTCAGAGAGCCCAGCAAGCTACCGAGAGTATCCTGCCCACACGGCAGAGCCTGGCAAGCTCCCCGTGGTGTATTCGATATGCCAAAAACAGTAACAATAACAGGTCTCATTCCCCTGACCCTGAAAGAGCCTCCAATCATTGGGAAAGATGAATAAGGAGAGGTTGCTAAAATCTCAGGGCTGGGATGAATGGAGGCATTACTGGCGCCCACTCGAGTAAATCGATGAACGATGGGATGACAGTGATACAGTGATACACACACAGATATGTGTGTGTGCATACATGTGTTTGTATGTATATGTGTAGAGATGGCCACAGTCTGAACTGACTGGCAACAGATGCCTGATTCCTACTGCCTTGCCAACACTATTAATTTTCTAATACTTGTCAAAGTTCTGGATGGAAAAATTATATTTCCCATTTTAAATTATTCTTTTTGTAGGAAGGGAGGTACCTTCCAAGAATGCTCAGGAGACCCCAGGCCACTCAATACTTAGGTCCTAAGGTGAGAAGGGACCACAAGGATCAGCCCGGCAGTACTTGGAGTAAATTTTCTTCTTCTTCTTCTTTTTTTTTTTTTTTTGCTTTTTGGGTCACACTCAGCATTGCACAGGGCTTACTCCTGGCTTATGCACTCAGGAATTCTCAGGAATTACTCCTGGCGGCGCTCAGGGGACCATATGGGATGCTGGGAATAGAACCCAGGTCGGCCGCATGCAAGGCAAACACCCTACCCACTGTGCTATCACTCCAGCCCCATGGAGTAAATTTTCTTTTTTTTAAAAAAAGATTTAGAATAGCACTGTGAGTTCCACGTTATCCATAACACAGTTGTTTCAGACATTAAATGTTCCAACACCAGCCCCACCACCAGTGTGTCCTTCTCTCCACCAGTGTCCCAGTTTCACACACACACACCCCCATAGCCTACCCCCTTGCAGGCACAAATTTACTTCATATCATTTATTACAACAGAAAGAAAAATAGAATTACCAAAACTTAGATCTCATCATCATCCTCATCCCATTGATTGTCGATTTTCTGAAGCGGTCTCAGTAACATCTCCATTTGTCCTAGCCCTAGGATTTTGAAGCCTCTTTTTACTCATCCTTCCCAACGGTGCCGCATTGGAGGCTCTTTCAGGGTCAGGGGAATGAGACCCATCCCAAAACCCTTGGTTCTGGCATATGAATGTACCACAGGGAGCTTGCCAGGCTCTCCCATGCCGTAGATCTACAAAGGTGAATTTGTGACCTTCGTTCTGTCTCACAATGATGTTACTGACGTCGCTGTGTGAGGGTCTGTCGTGCTGCTTGGTGCTAGCTGAGCCTGTGCGTTATTGTTTAGACCCATTGAGCTTGGTGGGCTTCCGTGCAACCTTCCGTCAAATTTTTCTGTGATCCTACCGGGCTGATATTACTACATGATTTGGAGTTGTCCCGCAGCCCAAGCTGGAAAAATGGGGTGGCTTGGCAGCTTGAGGAGGTTCAGCTGTGGAGCTGAGCCGTTGTTCTGTCAGAGGGTGTTGGGTGTGACAACACGTGGGCTGCTGTGTCTTCCGACAGAGAGGGGAATCTGCCCGTCCCATGCCAAGAAGGCTCCGGAGTTCTCAGCCTGGACCAGTCTGCCTGGGGAGACTTGGTGTGATCATGTTCTTTCGGAGACGTGATGCTGACTGTTTCTCTCCAGCAAGATGGCACCTTCGATTTTAATTTTTAAAAATTAAATTGGGGGGGCCGGAGCAATAGCACAACGGGTAGGGCGTTTGCCTTGCACGCGGCCGACCCGGGTTCGATCCCCGGCATCCCATATGGTCCCCCAAGCACCGCCAGGAGTAATTCCTGAGTGCAAAGCCAGGAGTAACCCCTGAGCATCGCTGGGTGTGACCCAAAAAGCAAAAAAAAAAAAAAAATTAAATTGAGAAGATTAGAGCATTAGTACAGGGATTAAAGCTCTTGCCTTGCAGAACTAGAGTGATAGCACAGTGGGTAGGGCGTTTGCCTTGCACGCGGCCGACCCGGGTTCGAATCCCAGCATCCCACATGGTCCCCTGAGCACCGCCAGGAGTAATTCCTGAGTGCATGAGCCAGGAGTGACCCCTGTGCATCGCCGGGTGTGGCCCAAAAAGAAAAAAGAAAAAAAAAAAGCTCTTGCCTTGCAGTCAGTCAACCCAGGTTTGAACCCTGGTCCCCCAAGTACCACCAAGAGAGACCCCTAAGCACAGAGTCAGGAGTAGCCCCTGAGCACCACGGGGTGCGGCCCAATTCCTACCCCAAGCGAAGCTGAAGGGCAGGGAGGCAGCTCCGTGCGCGGGAGCCGGGATGGGCATGAAGGAGGCAGAGGATTCCAGCCCTGGCACCACCTGGCTCCCTGCAAGGGCGTTCATGCCCTGAGCCAGAGTAATTCCTGGGCACCATTGGATGGGACTCAAGAAACAAAACAAAGTAGAATCAAGGTTGGCACTGTTTTTTCATTGTCTGAAACCCATCTGCACTCTAATATGCTCATGTTTCTACACAACGCAGTTGCACCGTGGCCTCTGCAGAAAACGCAAAACACCTGTGGAACACTCTACAGAAGTCACACCAGAACCTGTCCCGAGGCCCCTAATGTAACAGTTCAGGGAAGTACAGGCTCAGCCATCGTCCACGAGACACAGGAGGCCACCGGCAAAATGCAGGCGTGAATCACCTGCATTTCCAAAATAAAGGACTCCTTTGGGGGGCCAGAAAGATAGTACACGGGTTAACTGCTTGCCTTGCATGCAGCCCACACAGGTTCAGTCCCTAGCCCTGCATTTTGTTCCCAGAGCTCCACCAAGAGCAATCCCTAAGCACCGCCAGGTGTGACCGCAAAAGAAAAACTAAAACCAAAAAACCACCAAAACCCCAAATGACTCCATTTAGGTTTTTTGTTTGTTGTTGTTGGTGGTGGTTGTTTCATGTTGGGGTTTTGTTGTTGTTGTTGTTGTTGTTGTTGTTGGGGGGGGTGGGGGCACACTTGGCTGTCCTCAGACCTGACTCCTGGCTCTTTACTCAAGGATTACTCTTGACGGGCTGAGACCATGAGGACGCTGGGAGTCAGCCCAGGTCAGCCTCGCACAAGGCAAGCCCCACTGCCTGTCGCTCTGGCCACTCCAGTTAGACTTTTCTTGTTGTTGCCCTTGTGAGTTGTGGGGTTCACACCCCACCCTGCCCCAGAGCCTTGCACGGGTCAGGTATTTATGCCCTACCCTTCACACCACATCCCCATGAACCCCCCCCCCCCTTATTTTAGAATGACCCAGTTTCTGGTGGGTTATTTTTGGCTTTTTTTTTTTTTGGATCACACCCAGTGATGCTCAGGAGTTACGCCTTACTCTTCAATCAGGAATTACTCTAGCACAGCGGGTAGGGCGTTTGCCTTGCATGTGGCTGGGTTCAATTCCCAGCATCCCATATGGTCCCCTGAGCACCACCAGGAGTAATTCCTGAGTGCAGAGCCAGGAGTGACCCCTGTGCATCGCCAGGTGTGACTCCCCCCCAAAAAAAATTGTCAAAAATTAGGAATTACTCCTAGCGGGGCTCAGGGGACCAATAGGGATGCCATAGATTGAACCCGGGTTGGCCAGGTGCAAAGCAAAGGCACTGCTGTACTACCGCCCCGGCCCCTAGAATGACCCAGTTTCTGTACTTCCACTTCCAGGAAGGTGATGCAGATATGTTTTTCCCTATTTCTCCTGCTAATTGAAGCTAAGCAGTGTGAGAAAACTCTGGAAGGTGACGGAGAAGGTGGATGGCGGGGCCGAGTCATCGTATAAAGCTTTTCCAGGCTTCCACCTCACAGGTCCTGAGCCCCCCAGAAACGAGGACCTGGCAGTCTGCAAAATCAATCCCCTCTCTATTTTTCTTTTTTTGTAGTTGCTGGGTTGTGTGTGTGTGTGTGTGTGTGTGTGTGTGTGTGTGTGTGTGTTTATCCAGTGGTGCTCAGGGCTTACTTACTCTTGGCTCTGTGCTCTGTGGTCACTCCTATCTAGTGAATTTCTGCCCAGCACAGGTCTCCTCCAAGGGGCTTTGTATATTTTTTCTCTAGAGATTCCCATTAACCTGCCCAATATTTTCTCAAAGACGCTTTACCGGGGCTGGAGCGAGAGCACATCGGGTAGGGCGTTTGCCTTGCATGCAGCCAACCCGGGTTCGATTTCCAGCATCCCATATGGTCCCTTGAGCACACGCCAGGGGTGATTCCTGAGTGCAGAGCCGGGAGTAACCCCTGTGCATTGCCAGGTATGACCCAAAAAGCAAAAAAAAAAAAAAAAAAAAAGACGCTTTACCAGTTACCGGTATGTTGAGTCTTGGCACCAATCCCTCCTTCCCGTCATGGTGATCCTGGGAGTTACGACTAGTTCTGAGCCGTAATTTAGAACTTTAGAGTGGAGTGTTCGGCTTTGGCAGTAGAGGGCGCAAAAGGGGACAGTTTAGGAAGAGGCGCGTGGGCTCAGCTCCTACTTCTGTGCTGAGGTTGCATGTGTGAGCCTTGCAGGGCAGGGACTGGGGGTGTCTGTTGCAGGCTCACGGTCAGTATGTAGTGACTACCACCATCTTGCGGCCCCCGCACCTCAGGAACATCTTCCTGTGATCCTCCTAGGACAGATACCACATCCTCAGGGATCACGATGAACCCCCAGACCCAGCGGCCCCCAGCCTCGGCAGGCTGCCTCCTGCTCACCCCGCCCCCCTCCGTGACCCCCCACCAACCACCGTGACCCGGTGACTCTGGACCAGCTGCGGCCCAGGTGGCAGAGCCATGCAGTGGGTTCCCACCACACCTGCTCCAGCTGCGTCTGAACCCCAGCCTGCGAAAGACACCCCCACACTCTCTTGAAGACCCTCTTCAGTGTTCTTCTTTGGGGTTTACTCTTGGATCACATCCGACTCAGAGGTGTTGGAGGGGGACGATGCCTTGCTGGGGGTCAAACCCCGTCCCCAGAATGCAGAGCGTGTGCACCAGCCCTCCGAGCTCAAACATTCTTTTTACCTCTTTAACCTTCCTCATTCTACCTGAATATTCTCTCTCTCGGGCTGCACCTGTGTGTTTGTTAGCCTTCGGCTTGGAGACCACACCCAGGAGCGCTCAGGGGATGTTCCTGCGACGGTGCTGAAGGGTCCCTCCTGGCTGCCCTCGGGGGTCCACGCACAGTGAGCCAGGCTACCTATCTCTCTCGGGGGGCCCTTGTGTCAATGACTGCGGTTTTCCCCTGCTTGGGCTCCCACGGATACAGTGCACGGAAGATACTCCCCTTCCTCCTGCTTCCTTCTCTTCGGACAGCCAGGCCTGAGTCACAGCCTAAAGGACGGTAGTAAGGTGTACCCTCCCCACCCACTCCTGCCCTTGTCCTTCAGCCTCTACAGGCATCACCGCAGGGAGCCACTTCCCCTCTGTGATGCTTTCTTGGCATTTGCTTCTCAGATGACTCAAACTGATGCAACTCAGAACAACCTCCCATAAGGCTCTGTATCAGCTGCTCTCCGCCCCCTCCCCACCACCAGTCCGCTCCCTCCCTCCCTCTCCAGATCCCTCTGCTCTGTTGGCAGGACGCGTCCCTCGGGTTTCCCACATGGGCAAACCAGTGCTTGTTTGCTTGTTGGGTCACACCCAGTGATGCTCAGGAGTTACTTGGCAGTGCTCGGGGGACCATACGGGATGCTGAGGATCAAACCCAGGTCGGCCACATGCAAGGCAAATGCCCAGCCTGTGGTGCTATCTCTTTGGCCCCAGACCTCAGGACACTCACAGTTGCTCTTCTGCCTTTGACACAAGGCCAGTTCCCTTATCACTCCAGGATGTCACCTAAGAGGCTTCAGCGACCACTCTGTTCCTGTCCCCTTTCAACTCCACCCCTCTGTCCTGCCACCTCTTCTGAGCACCATCACATGCACTATGCTGCTCTTATGCATCCGTCTGTCTCCATCCATTGAGATTTCCTTCACTGCAAGCCTAGACTTGGTTTTGTTCACTGCCGCGATTAGGGGCTTGCATTAGTACCTGACGTACAGTAGGCACTCAGGAAAATTTTCTTTCTTTCTTTTTTTTGCTTTTTGGGTCACACCTGGCGATGCACAGGGGTTACTCCTGGCTCTGCATTCAGGAATTACACCTGGTGGTGCTCGGGGACCATATAGGATGCTGGGATTCGAACCTGGGTTGGCCGCATGCAAGGAAAATGCCCTCCCCTCTGTGCTATTGCTCCAGTCCCCAAAATTTCTTGCCAGTGATAAAGTTTAGTGATAAAACAGTCCCCTTGTGTGCAAGGAGGGCCCTGGATCCAGAGAGAGAGAAAGAGAGAGAGAGAGAGGGGTGGGGGGGGGAGAGGGAGAGGGAGAGAGAGAAAGAGAAAGGGAGAGAGGGAGAGGGAGAGGTGGAGAGAGAGTTGTCAACACATATATTTGAATTGAATGAATGAATGTTATTGCCTTTGCTCACACTCATCTCAGTCCTACCCTTCTTCCTGCCTTTCCACATGTCCTTTGGAGCCCAGTTCTTCAGTGGGGAGCTGCTCAAGGGCTGGCGAGCATGCCTTGCACAAGGCCCACGCCGAGCGCTGCCACACAGCCCGGTACCAGCAGCCACACACAGCCCCGCCTGGCCAGGCTGAGTGCCAAGCCATCAGCTCACACAGCACAGTCGGGCTGAGATTGAGCAGGACTGGCCCCTGGCTGCACAGAACACTACTGGAGAGCCTGGGAACCCCTCCCAACACACCCAAATCAAGACTCTATTCTGGTTCCAGCTCCTCCAGGAAGCCTTCCCAGATTAGCTGAACTCTGAGCTCCTGGAAAATAACTTTTTCCTTGCCTCTCTCTCATCCACTGCACTGCCCAATTTGGGGCGTAATGTAGGTTGGCGGGCAAAGATCAAGGTACAGGTTAAAGAGGGGTCCCAGGGTCTGGAATGATAGCACAGCAGGTAAGGTGGTTGCCTTGCATGCAGCCGATCCGGGCTTGATCCCCGGCACCTCCTACCAAACCCACCAGGTGTGGTCCCTAGAGCAGAGCCAGGAGTAAGTTCTGACACTGCTGGATGTGGCCCCCAAAGCAAAATAAATAAATAAAAACAAAGCGTATGTTGAAGGCAGGAGAGAACAAGGGGGCAGAGATAGTCCAGTGAGTCTTGCACTTGCCCGGCGTGTGGCCAGCCTAGGTTCAATCCTGGCACCCCACCTGCTTCCCCAGACCTGCCAGGAGTAATGCCTGAGCACAGAGTCAGGAGTAAGTCCTGAGCACTGTCCGGTGTGTCCAAAAAAAAAAAAGAAAGAAAAGTCAGGAGAGAGAGCAGAGTGGCTTTATTGGGCTTGAGGAGGGGGCCTGCACGGGCTGGCCTGGAGGGGCTGGGGGGGGGGCAGCGGTCACTTTTTCCACTCCTTCTTCACGTAGTCCCAGCGGGAGGCTGGGCCCTGCACGGGGTTTCCCTTCATGTCCAGGATGCGCTGCAGCTGCTGGGCCTTCCGCTCCTCAGTCAGGGTGATGGGCTTCTCCGGGAAGACTGCAGGGGCGGCGGGACACAGGGATGCTCAGTGCCCCGGCAGGGCTCAGCGATGGGCTGGGGCACCCCCGCACAGGTGCCCCCTTCCACCCCGCCCACCTCCCACCAGCCTGCCGGAGACCCCTGGCAGCCAAGCCCAGCTTTGCCTTCTGCTCACGGGAAAATGGGGCTGCAGTCCTTCCTCTCTGACCCTCACCTCTCCGCAATTGTAGGAGCACTGGCTTGAGGGTGGGGCGGGGAGGTTGGGGTTTTTGTTGTTTTGTTTTGTTTTTGCACTCAGGAGTTACTCCTGGTGGTACTCAGGGGACTATAGGGGGTGCCAGGGATTGAACCCAGGTCTGCCACGTGCTAGGCAAATGCCTGACCTGCTGTACTATGGCTCTGGCCCCTTAGGGGGTTTGGGGCCACACCTGGCTATGCTTAGGGTTTGCTCCTGGCTCTGGGCTCAGAATCAAGGAGCACTGGTTTTAAGCCTCCTGGGTTCAAATCCCAGCTCACAGCCCATTGCTGTGTCACTTGAACAAGTGACTGCATCAGTGGAAGGCTCTGAGTCGTGACTTGTCTGTGTCTCCTGGCTAGGGTGATGGAGACTGGGTCACTCTACGAAGAACACCTGAACCCTGCGGCTGCCACTTGGTTTATAACCACTGAGTCACTACAGCATTTTAGAGGAGGTTCCTTTCCTTTCCTTTTTGCTTTTTCTTTTTTCTTCCCCCTCCCCCGCCCCTCACACGTGGTTGGGAATAGTAGACTGGGAAGTCTAGTAGACAGGGAAGAAGTAGTCACTTAAAAATCAGGCCAGTGAGAGAGGACAGCCTTGCACGCAGCTGACCCAAATTCCATCCCTGGCATCCAGTATGGTTCCCCCAAGCACTTCCAGGAGTGATTCCTGAGAGTAAGCCCTGAGTTCCACTGGGAGTGGCCCAATCCCTGCCTTCCTCCCCATACACACACCTCAAACAAAAAAACCAGGGAAGCAGTCTGGAGAATTAGTGCCAGGGTTGAGGCTCTTGGCTAACCCTGTCTGATCCCCAGCACCACACATGGTCCTGACTTCTAGGAGTGATCCCTGCACCACTAGGTCTGACCCCAAAGTACCAAATAAGTGAATCAGGGAAGAGACTGGGACTTAAAGCAACTGCCCAGGGGTTGGAGTGATAGCACAGCGGGTAGGGCATTTGCCTTGTATGCGGCTGACCCGGGTTCAATTCCCAGCATCCCATAAGGTCCCCCGAGCACCGCCAGGAGTAATTCCTGAGTGCATGAGCCAGGAGTAACCTCTGTGTATCACCAGGTGTGACCCAAAAAGCAAAAAAAAAAAAAAAAAAAAAAGACCTGTTCTGAGTTCAGGGTTGGAGAGATAGTACCGTGAGTAGGCATTTGCCTTGGCATCCCTGTGCCCTCAGTGCAGAGCCCAGAGCACTGCCCAGTATGTTCGTCCCCTCCCGCCACGCAAAAAAAAAAAAAGGAAAAATAAGAAAAGACAAAAAACAAAGTGATCCCTGGTGGCAGTGTTCAGGGAACTGTATGTGATGCCAAGAATTTGAATCAGGATTGGCCACATGCAAGGCAAGTGCCCTACCCACTGTACTACTATCTCTAGTACTTTCTATTCCTCCTTACGGGTAGGCAATCGGGAAAAGACTTTTTTTTTTTTTGCTTTGTTTTGTTTTGCGTTTTGGATCACACCCAATGATGCTCAGGGTTTACTCCTGGCTCTGCACTCAGGAATTACTCCTGGAGGTGCTCAAGGGACTATAGGGGATGCCCGGGATCGATCAAACCCAGGTCGACCAAGTGGAGGAAAACGCCCTCCCCACTGTACTATTGCTCCGGCCCAAAAAAGATCTATTAGAACCAAACTTTGAGCTAGACTAGAATTTCCCCCAACGACTCTCATGCAGAGTCGGAATCCTACCGGACATCTATGAAGAAGAAACAAAATGAGGGTATAAAAAGAGAAGTCAGGGGCTGGAGCAATAGTACAGCAGGTAGGGCGTTTGCCTTGCATGTGGCCGACCCGAGTTCAATTCCCAGCATCCTGAGCACCACCAGGGGTGATTCCTGAGTGCAGAGCCAGGAGTAATCCCTGTGCATTGCCAGGTGTGACCCAAAAAACAAAACAAACACACAAAAAAGGAAAAGAGAAGTCAGCCGAGGCAGAGACCACCAGCTCTGCCCCCACATCTTTGCCTGTTCCCAGCACAGCACGAGCCAGGGTGGGCCTCAGACTCCCTGGAGGATGCTAAACAGATCGCTGCACCCAGCTCCTCAGTGGATCCAAGGAGAGTCAGAGAATTTGCATTTCTAACAAATTCCCAAGTGAAATGTAAGCGGCGGGGCATGGAGACTACATTTCCCAGCTTCCCTTGCGGTGGGCGTGGTCATGCATGGTTTCTGGCTAACGGGATGTAAGATGTGGGATAGGCAATTTAGGATTTTTTGTTGTTATTGTTGTTGTGGGCTTCCCCCCCCCCCTTTTAGGTCACACAAGGCGATGCTCAGGAGTTACTTCTGGCTCTGCACTCAGGACGGTGCTCGGGTGACATATGGGATGCTGACAATTGAACCTGGGTTGGCCGGGTGCAAGGCTAATGCCCTGCCGACTGTGCTATCACTCCAGCCCCAACTTAGAATCTTAAAGAGGAGCATGTCCTCCCCTTCCCTCATGACTAGGATTTAGATGTCGTGGCTGGAGCTGGAGTGTGGAGTCATCTTTAATGCTAAGAATCCTAGCAAGCTGCAGGCCCCAGGAAGGCAGCACGAGACTCAGAGAAGAGTCTCTGACAGAGAAGAGTCATAGAGAAGAGTCTCTACGTTCCTTAATACTTGATTGTGTCTTTGCTCTTTTCGGTGAGAGAAGAACAGTTCTCCATCTTGCGAGAGTCCACATGTGTGGGGAACTCAACATCAAGAAGCATGCTAAGAAATTTGCAGTCAATGACAGCATAGTGGGGCTGGAGTGATAGCACAGCGGGTAGGGCGTTTGCCTTGCACACAGCCGACCCGGGCTCGAATCCCAGTATCCCATATGGTCCCCTGAGCACCGCCAGGGGTAATTCCTGAGTGCATGAACCAGGAATGACCCCTGTGCATTGACAGATGTGACCCAAAAAGCAAAAAAAAAAAAAAGAAAGACAGCATAGTAAGGATGCCGTCCATGACACTGTGCTGATTCCACACCCAGCAATGCTCAAGGGGATCCCGGCTCTGTGCTCAGGAGTGACACCTTGCAGTGCTCAGTGGTGGCAGGGATTGGAGCCAGGGTTGGCCACATGCAAGGCAAGCACCTTACCTAGTGACACCTTGCAGTGCTTAATGGTGCCAGGGATTGGAGCCAGGGTTGGCCACATGCAAGGCCACAACCTTACCTCCCATACTATCTCTCTGGCTCACTATTGTCCCCATTTCACAGAAGAGGATCATAGAGGCCCAGAGAGGTAGAGTCCCGACATTCCGAAACAGGCATCTGTACTCTGCCTATTACCCCACACCTCTCTGGGGACCTTTCAATTAGCATGACTCCCTTATTTGAGCGTAGCTGTTGACCCCGACCAGAGAGCAGCAGTCAAGTCGGGCATTGCCATTCACCATAGACACGCTGCCACCAAATCAGCAGAGCTGTGAATCCGATGAAGAAGAAGAGTCCCCCCATCACTGTCTTCCACTCATTGGAGCGACGGTTCATCTCTGCGAAGGTCTCGTGGAACTGGAGTCTGTACACTGCAGGGATGGGGCGGGGAAGAAGGCAAGCCAGATGCAGGCATTTCAGTTCTTGGCCCCAGGGGCCCCCAGGGTGCCCTCCACCCACGGCAGAGAATATTTTATCCAGCAAATTCTCTCTCTCCTTCTCTCTCTGTCTCTCTTTGTCTTTCTCTCTCTGTCTCTGTCTCCCTCTGTCTCTATCTCTGTCTCTCTCCATGTATGTCTGTCTCCCAGAAATTAAACCTGGGGGAAAAAATATAGAAAAGGAATTGGACCTGTGTCTCCTGCACATCAGTCAGCCCGTTGCCCTACTCCTCTGGTCCCATTCAATGGACTCTTACCGAGCAGCCACTCTACAAAGATATCCAGGACCTGGTGACAGCTATGACTAAGCTAGAAGAAAGCACTGAGCACCACTAGTGGTACTCAGGGGACCAAGTAGTGCTGGGGACTGGACCCAGGCGTCCCGCATGCACCAGGAGCTCAGCCATTGAGCTGTCTCTCTGACCTTTTGTGACTCTCCTAACTGAGTGGCCTCTGCCCACGGTTGAATTCGAAAGCATTTCCCATCTCTCTCCCCAGCAGTGCTCAGAGACCAGGATCCACTCTTTCGATACTTGGCCTGGCTCTGCGGCCAGATGATTCAGGGATCTATCAGCTCGTTGGGGAACCTGGTCATGCCGGGGATCAAACCTGGGCTCTGGCCAGCAAAGGCTGCCCTGCATGCAGTCCCGAGTCCCCTTCCTTAATTCAGACTTCCATCAAACTGTTCCTGACCTTGGCTTCCTTCATCTAGAGAAACACTTTTATTCCTCTGATTTCTTATTTATTTGGGGGGGGGCACATTCTGTGATGCTCAGGGGTTACTCTTGGCTCTGCACTCAGGAATTACTCCTGGCGGTGCTCGGGGGACCATATGGGATGTAGGAGATTGAACCCTGGTCGGCCACATGCAAGGCAAATGTCCTCCCCGCTTTGCTATGACTTTGGCCCCTTGTTTTGTTTTTTAAAGTTTTTGGCCCACGCTGGCAGTGCTCAGGACTTGCTCCTGGCTCTGTGCTCACTCCTGGCTGGGCTCAACCAAGTGAGTATGTAAGGCAATGCCCCGCCTGCTCCAGCCTTACTGCTGATCTTTCTTCCTCGCCTACAAACCTCAGAGAACAAGGAATCACACAGGGTCGCTGCCCTCAAAGCAGTCAGGCACAGGCCAGGAGGACTGAAGGCCTGATTCCAGGAAGGTGCGGAAGCCTGGTGAGCTGGAGTTTGAGGGCGTTTGTCACAGGGGGTAATGTGTGGAGACAAGCAGAGACGGGCAGGGAAATAGCCGGGATGGAACGGAAGAAATGAGAGGGGCGGGCGGGGCGGGACGTGCAGAACAGCAGGGAACACGGCGTCTCTGATGCTGAAGGCAAAGTCGTAAATGCCAGGCCCACGTCCAGACTCGAAACCCTGCAGCAGCTTCGCCCTGCTGGGCCCCTTAGTGCCGTCCTGCAGCTCCAGGCTTGGCAACGCAGGAAGCCTGTGCAAACAGCCCCCTTCGCCGGGGTCCCCTGCCCTCCGAGGAGCCCCTCCCACAGCCACGGGTCTCCTGAGCTGTCTGTGACGTGTTTCTCCCACCACCGCTCAGACTGGCCGAATCAGTGGCTCCACCACCACTGGGCACCGCGCTCCAGAGCAAGCCTCAGTGTCTTCCTTCATGAAATGGGGGCGTAGCCGTCTCCAAGGGCCCCTGGCAGGTGAGGTGGGCTCACACCTGGCATACTCTCGGCACCTAATAAGCGCTGAGTTGTGTCTATCGTCATTTATTATTCCTCGAAAACAGCTCCCCTGCCTCCTGTGCCTTTGGCCATCTCTCCCTGGACCACCAACTCCGTCCACCCCCCAGCTAGGGGGCCTCCCTCTCAGACCCCTAGGCCAGAACCCCAGTCCTTGAGGCAGAAGGAATGAGGGGTTGTTCTCCCCGGGTGACGTGTGGTGAGGAGATCTGTGGCCCCAGGGACACGTTAGCTCTCAGAGTCTGTCCCCTGGAGGGCAGAGGGTGCCACGGAGGAAGGGGCAGGGGCAGCCTCGAGCTGCTTCCACGAACAGCCTCCGCAGGTGCTGGCGATGCCCGCACGCACCTGGGCACAGGGGCCAGGCTGGAAAAGAGACTAACACTCAAGGCTCACTTTCATGTGTGTTTGTGTGTCTGAATATATATGCACTTTTCACATAAGTATGTGCACATGTGCACATCATTCTAAACACATTAAATAAGTATGCAAAGAAATTGCTAACAAAAAATCAAAGCTAGTGGCAGAGATCCTTGGGGAGAGGACCTACTTTTGGTTCGGGCGCACCCCACCCCACCTCACCCCACCTTGTCAGGACAAGCTTCAGATCTTTATCCAGAATCTGAATTCCCAGGGGCAGGGGAGGTGAGCTGGGCCGGGGAAGGCGCCCAGGAAGCAGAAAGAAGGAAGAAGCTGTTGGATTGAAGGGAGAAGCCAGGGTGAAGTGAATGAGCCAAGCCCCCAACTTACCCCCCACCCAAACACACACACACACACACACACACACACACACACATCACACTGCCCGATCTAGGGGTTAAGGTCAGTTGTTGGTGGAGCTCTGAGGTCCAGGTGTGGTCATGGAAGAGAGGCCTGAGGGAGGCTCTGTGGGCTCCAGACCTGCCTCTCAGGCTGTGTTGCCACAAGGGTTTACCGCCTCCCATCAGACCACAGACATAGAGGAGAGAGAGTCAAGGAGTGAACTGACAAGTGAAGGATGAGTGAATGAATGAGTTCATTCACAAAAATGAACGCGTGAAGGATGAATGAATGAAGGAAGGAGTGAATGAACAAGAGAAGGATGTATGAACGAGTGAAGGATGTATGAACGGGTGAAGGATGAATGAATGGGTGAAGGATGAATGAATGAAGAAGTGAAGGAGTGAATGAACGAGTGAAAGATGTATGAACAAGTGAAGGACGAATGAATGAGTGAGCGATGACTGAACAAAGGCAAGCTGCCCAAGGAAGCATCCGGATCTGTGGGGATTTCTGATTGTCTTGGGGTCGGGGTCCCACTCTCCCTGCCCACGGTCCCTGGCAAAGTCACCCCAGGCACACTCCCCGGTACCTACAGGCCACCTTCTCGGCGTGGCTCAGCTGGGCCCAGCTGCCCTTCTCCTTCTCCTTCAGGGCCTGCTGCTCGGCGCTGAGCCCTGTGCAGAAGGGCTCGTTGGGCATGGGGTAGGAGCGCTGGGCGTGGTAGTCGGTGTACGGGGGCATCTTCTCCTTGCTGTGAGCTGTGGGCACAGAAGGCCTTGATTGGAGGCTCTCCTGGCCTCCCCCCGAGTGATAACAAGGCCGGCTGCACTTACTGGGCCCTGACTAGGTGCTGGGAGCCAGGCAGGGGCCTTCGGGGAGCAGCCTCCTTCAGGGTCTGACTGCCTGGGAGAATCTGTTTGCTCGAGTTCACAGCGGAGAGACTGAGCAGCCAGGCCATGGGCTAAATTTTATTCACAGCGCCAGGAGCGGGACTCCGGCTAAATCCAGCACCCACCCGCCCACGGCTTCCAGCCCCAGGCTCCCCTGGAAGGTGGGGGCCAGTGTGGGTAAAGCCCCCACCGTGAAAGGGGAAACTGCGGGGGCTGGAGCAATAGCACAGCAGGAGGGCGTTTGCCTTGCATGCGGCCAACCCGGGTTCGATTCCCAGCATCCCATATGGTCCCCCTGAGCACTGCCAGGGGTAATTCCTGAGTGCAGAGCCAGGAGTAACCCCTGAGCATCGCCGGGTGTGACCCAAAAAGCAAAAAAAAAAAAAAAAAAAAGGGGGGGGAAACTGCTCCACAGCTCTTTCCAGGGGCTCCCACGGGCGGTCAAAGGCCCCTCGGAGCTCACTGGGTTTGGAGGCAGCTCCAGCCCCTCAAACCCCGTTAGCTCAGTGGGCTACATGGTCCTCATCAGGAGAGAACAGACCTCACCCTCGTGCAGGGGCCTCCCCTGGCAGTGCTCAGGGCTTACGGAAGAGGCTCAGGAACCGTCTGGGGTGCCAGGGATCAAACTCCCGTGTGCCGCATGCAAGACAAACGCCCTCCACCCTGTGCTGTCACTGTGGCCCCGAGACCTCCCCCTCGTGTGGGAAGCTTCGGGACCATGCATGACACCCGTAAGCCGAGGCTGTTTCTGCTCTGCTCCCAAGCCCGGCTCTCCCCGAGGGTGAAGCTGAGGGCACCCAGTGGGCGCTCGGGGTAGCCAGGAGGAGGCACAGCTCTGGCCGCCAGAGAGGCCCCTGCGAGGGACCCTGGGACTCCCAGCTCTGAACCTCTAGGTCTCCCAAACCCTCGGCCGGGAGCAGGGGCTGCGGGTCTTACCGGCAGTGGCGGTGGCGGCTCCTGGGCCATGAGCACCTCGGGTTCCGGGGCCCCCTCGCCACAGCGCCAAGCTCCAGGCCGCTCTGCAGAACATCTGGGGTGGGAAGGGATGGGATGAATCTCCCCCCCGCCTTCTGCCCCCTCCTTTAAGTCCGAGAGGGTGGGGTCCCAGGGACTCAAGGAGTCCCCTCAGCCCCCCTTGACCCTCTCACTGTGTCTCGGGCCCCTCTGGGGGTCCCTGGCCGTCCCAGCTGTTGGCAGCCCCTTCCAGGATCTCAGGCTCGGAGCAGGAGAGGCCACTGACCGTTCCCACGGGGTCTGAGCAGCTGGGACGAGGGTGTGGGGGGGGTTCTGGCCCAGTCCCCCACTGGCTTGGACACGTGCCCCCTTGGGGTGGGAGGGAGGGAGCGAGTCCTGGAACTTCTCTTCCCAGGGCCATCTGCCAAGGTCTGCACAGACCACACAGAGCACCCCCACCCCTCCTCCGCCTAATTGGCTGCCTACGTGTGTGCTCGCAGCCTGCTGTGCTGGGCTGGACGGGAAGGCTGGGGGACAGGCCAGCGTCACCACCACCTCATGAGGAAAGGCCCGGGAGGCCAGCATCTCCGTGGGGCTAGGGGAAGGGAAGGGGCTTTAAGGGAGGGTGAGAGGGGGGCAGAGAAGTGCAAGCCCTGAGCAGAGAAGGTGGGGGCTCCTACTTCGGGGATGAGAGACACCCCCCAGTCTCCTTTCTGCGCCCACGTCTGGAGAGAGAAGAGAGGGAGGGGGTTACCGAAAGTGGTAAGTGGGAGGCAGCTCACATCTGGGAAGCAGGGGGAGTCTCCTAAGGGAGACATGGGTGAGAGCCCCAGCCCAGGAGACAGTGGGCGGGAGGGAGAGCCCCCCAAACCCATAAGCCCACCAGAGGCCTCAGCTCCGATGAGGTCCGAAGACCCCCACCCCCAGGCCCTCTTTGTAGCAGCGACCACCCACTAACTCACCTTCGGCTCAGAGGTGCAGGCCGCTGAGCGGGAGTAACAGGGAGGCTGCCAGGCGCCAACTGAGCAGCTCGGCTCCGGCCCGCCCGCCCGCCTGCCTGCCCGCCCCGCCCCGCAGTCGGGGCCGCCCCTGCGTGGGAACGCGCGGCCCGCGTTCCCTGGGGCCGGCCCAGCTGGGGACTGCGAACTGACTTTCCGCCCCCAGTTCTCCCCCACCCACAGGGGGTCTGAGTCGGAGACCCCGTGAAGGAGCCCTGCACGCGCACACCCCTCCACACCCCCCAGCCCCCCCAAACCCAGCTGTGAGCTCCCGCTGGCCCAGGCCTCGAGGCGGGCAGTTTCAGAAGCTGGCCCTTCCTGTCCCCACACCTCCCGTCGTGACTGGTCCTTCCTTCCACTGAGAATGTTCTCTCCAGAAAAAACTGAAAAGGAATGTTCTCTCTGGGCCTTTGCACGCAAGAGTCTAGTCCCTGCTGCTGATTTTGGAAGCTCACAAGGTCCTCCGACGTGGCCACCTCCTGGGGTTCTGGTAAACCAGCCCTCTGGGGACTATACTATTGCGCTGGCCCCCTCAAATAAATCGGTTTTTTTTTTTTTTTTTTTTTGCTTTTTGGGTCACACCTGGCGATGCACAGGGGTTACTCCTGGCTCTGCACTCAGGAATCACCCCTGGCGGTGCTCAGGGGACCATATGGGATGCTGGGAATCGAACCCGGGTCGGCCGCGTGCAAGGCAAATGCCCTACCCGCTGTGCTATAGCGGTATATTTATTTGCTCCAGCCCCCAAATAAATCGTTTTTGAGGGGCCACACCCAGCAGTGCTCAGGGCTTCTTCCTGGCTCTGCGCTCAGGGATCACTCCTGGGGAGAGGGGAGGGAGTGGGGCTTTGGAGACCTCGTGAGATGCCGGGGATTGAACCCAGGTTGGCTGGTACAAAGCAAGTGCTTACTCACTGTCCTGTCTCTCCAGCATTCGCCTCCGTTCTGCACGTCAGCAACGGACTCCAAGGGATAAGAAGGCGTCGGGGAATCTCCGGACTCGCCCTAAAACAGTGCCCTGGGCCCCTCCCAAGGCCAGAGCCCTGCTAGCTGCTCGTTATTTCTTGGAGCTGCTGCCGTCCCTCCCCAGCCTCAAGAGAATGCCATATTATCCTCCCTGCCCCCTGTATTTAAAAACCTTGGTGTACAAAGCTGTTCCTGATGCCTTTGTCACTGGCATTCAATATTCCAACACCAATCCCATCCCCGCTGTGAGCCTCCCTCCACCATTGTGGCCGTTTTCCCCACCCTCCTTCAAGCCTGCCCCCATCGCAGGCCCCAAATAGCTCATTGTCTGTTGCCTTGTTGCCACTAAATGGCGAAGAGAATTATTAAAAACAAACAAACAAAACTTTAGTAAAAGAGAGTTTGTGAAAACTGTTATATCTTACCCTGGGAACATTAAGTCCTTGTCTGGGGGTTACTTAGCTGTTGTTGCCAGTTGAGCTTTCTGTGTTAATGCTTTTTGTTAATTGAGCTTCATTAGCTTCTATGGTACAGGAATTCCATAATTGAGACACCCCACCGCCCCCACCACCACCAAAGGGCCGTTTTACCTCTTCGAGGCATGCCCGGGTGTTCTGAAGAGTAGCCTATGGAGGGTGGTTTACTGTTGTGGTGAGCATAACATTGAATATTGTGTCTAGGGGCCAGAGAGATAATGTAGCCAGTAGGGCATTATGCTTTCTCGTGAAGCTGACCTGGTTTTGATCCCCAAAAGAGTCTCTAGTACCACCAAAAGTGATCTCTGAGCACAGAGCCAGGAGTAAGCCCTGGGCACTGTCAGATGTGGCTCCAAAACAAAAATCAAACAAACCAACACAAAAAGATTTGTATCTTTCCACAGTGTCAGCTTTATTAGAACTTTTCTTTATTTTTTATTTATTTATTGATTTTTGCTTTTTGGGTCACACCCAGGGATGCTCAGGGGTTCCTCCTGGCTTTGCACTCAGGAATTACTCCTGGCGGTGCTTGGGGGACCATATGAGATGTCAGGGATCGAACCCGGGTCGGCTGCATGCAAGGCACACGCCTTACCCGCTGTGCTATCACTCTGGCCCCATATTAGAACATTTCTTTTTTTTTTTTAATTTTTTATTTTTTTTTGGTTTTTGGGTCACACCTGGTGCTGCACAGGGGTTACTCCTGGCTCTGCACTCAGGAATCACCCCCCGCGGTGCTCAGGGGACCATATGGGATGCTGGGATTTGAACCCGGGTCCGCCGCGTGCAAGGCAAATGCCCTACCCGCTATGCTATCACTCCAGCCCCCCTCCCCATATTAGAACATTTCTAACAAGAAACATTTCACGGACGCCTTGCCACAAAGCCTTGCCTCTGCTTCTCAGAGACAGAGCTCAAGTGAGGGGCCAGTTAGATAAGATGCAGACGGGCCCGTGAACAAAGGAGGGAGTGACTCTGTCACCCACAGTCAGTCATAAGCACGCTGCGGGGTCCCAGGAGGCAGCATACACAAAATCAGCATCTTGCTCACAGCAAAATAACGTGGGTCGGTTACAAATAGCAGAAGATTAAACTCCTCTCAAGCAGTTTCTTAGCAGGAGCAAGTCACGCCGCTGAGCGGGCTTCCGGCGCCCTCTCAGGCAGCAGCGAAGCGGACAAAGTCTGTGGTAGTGTTGGGGGGTTGAGGGAGGCTGCTGCTGACTGCTAACAAAGCACTTGCCCCCTCAGGCTCAAGTATGCTGGGAGGATCCATGCTGTCAGATTCTTGTTTTGTTTTGGGGTCACACCTGGAGATGCTCAGGGCTTACTCCAGGCTCTGGAATTATTCCTGGCATGCTCAGGAATTATTGCTGGTGGGGCCTGCGTGACCATATAGGACGCTGGGGCCCAAACTTGGGCCAGCTGTGTGCCATGCGCGTGCCCTGTGTACCTGCTGTACTTTTGCTGCAGCCCCTGCCGGATGCTTTAGGCAGTGCTGCATTGGGAAGGGCAGGGTGGTTTGGGGTCAGATGTGAGGCCCATTTTCCTGTACTTTTTTTTTTTTTTTTTAGAAATGGGATCCACACCCAGCAGCGCTCAGAGTTAACTCCTGGCTCTGTGCTCAAGGATTACTCCTGGAGGTGCTAGGGGGACTATATGGCATGTTGGGGATCAAACCCAGGTTGGCCGCGTACAAAGCAAGTGCCCCACCTGCTGCACTATCGCTCCGGGAGGCCCATTTTCACGCTTCTCATGCATGCTGTTTGTCTTTGCTTCCTTGACTGTCCTCTCACTTTCCTGTGTCATTCTCGCTTGTGCCAGCCACCTGTTCTTTATCAGCACGAAGCTCTAGGGTTCAGAATACGCTCCCTGACACGCAGGAGGTCGTTCTGGGAGCAATTCTCAATCACTGAGCCAGGAGTAGCTCCTCCCACCAGTACTACCAGGTGTGACCTAAAAGCTAAAAAACATAGAAAACAAAATAAAACAAAACAAAAACAGGTCTCTGATAAGTCACTTCAAAGTTTGAGGGCTGGAGAAATAGAATGGTGTGTAGAGCACTTGCCTTGCATGCAGCTGACCTGGGTTCAATCCCCAGCATCCATGTGGTCCCCTGAGGTAGGTGGATTTCCTTCCTTCCTTCCTTCCTTCCTTCCTTCCTTCCTTCCTTCCTTCCTTCCTTCCTTCCTTCCTTCCTTCCTTCCTTCCTTCCTTTTGTTCTTTCTTTCTTTCTCTCTCTCTCTCTTTCTTCCTTCCTTCCTTTCTCTTTCTTTCTTTCTTTCTTTCTTTCTTTCTTTCTTTCTTTCTTTCTTTCTTTCTTTCTTTCTTTCTTTCTTTCTTTCTTTCTTTTTTTGCTTTTTTGGGTCATGCCTGGTGATGCACAGGGGCTACTCCTGCCTTTGCACTCAGAAATTACTCCTGGTGGTGCTCAGGGGACCATATGGGATGCTGGGAATCGAACCCGGGTCGGCCACATGCAAGGCAAATGCCCTATCCCACTGTGCTATTGCTCCAGCCCCCTTTCTTTTTTTTAATGTAGGAGTACTGCTATTTATTCAATGATTTCTTTTGTTTGTTTGTTTTGGGGCCACACCTGGTGATGTTCAGGGGTTACTCCTGGCTCTGCACTCAGGAATTGCTCCTGATGGTGCTCAGGGAACCATATGGAATACTGGGGATCAAACACAGGTAAGTCACATGTAAGGCAAGCACCCTACCTACGGTGGTATTACTGTGGCCAAAGGAGTGACACCTGAGCACAGAATCAGAAGTAAGCCTTGAGCATTTCAGCATTGCCTGAAAACAAAAAACAAACAACAACCAAAAAACTCACAACCAAATCCAGCATTATAATTTCTGGAGTGATAGTATAGTGAGGGCTGGAGAGATAGCACAGTGGGTAGGGCATTTTCCTTGCTTGCGGCCAACCCGGGTTCAATCCCCAGCATCCCATATGGTTCCCTGAGCACTTGCAGGAGTAATTCCTGAGTGCAGATCCAGGAAGAACCCCTGAGCATCACTGGATGTGATGCAAATAAAACAAAAAAGATAGTGTAGTGGGAAGTGCACACAGCCGACCTGGGTTCCATCCCGGGCATCCCATTTGGCACCCATGCACTGCCAGGAGTGATTTCTGCGTGCAGAGCCAGGCGTAACCCCTGAGTATTACTGGGTGTGACCAAAAAGAAACAAAAAAATCAACTCTGAGATGGTAAAAATGTTGTTCTTAGTGTGTCCAGCTTAACACCAGTTCCATCTTGTGTTAACGTTAGTCATTTTGCATTGTTTTTGTGTCCAATCTAAACAGTGAGGGCTCTTTCATACCTGAAGGACAGGGACAAGCCTCCTTCAGGCAACCTGGGAGAGAATAGGAGCTTTGCCAGGCCTTGTCCTGGGCAGGCTGGAGAGGGCTGCATTGCAGAGGGCTGAGGTGCAGATTCTACTATGGGCAGGCACGGGCATGCGTGCCACTTCTGGGCCTGTTTCCCCAACTCTCACAGGGCCTCCCAGGAAAAGGCCTTTGAGAAACAGGCCCCTGAGTTGTGTCCGGCCCTCTCCCACCCCCGCCTCTGTGGGAATCCAGATGTGGGGAGATGCTATGATGAGGAACATCTGTTGAGGAACACAACCCGCCTTCAGATGTGAGGACAATGGGGTGGGAGGCAGGCGCCGGGTTGATACAGGTCAGCAGGACCAGGGTCTATGGAGCAGAGCAGGGCGGGGTCTGGAGGTTCTCAGCCTAGGAGGCGACGGCCTTTCCCACGCGGCAAGTCACTCTTCAAATAAATAGTGGAGGCTGGAGAGATAGCGCAGTGGGTAGGACGCTTGCCTTGCACTTGAACAACCTGGATTTGATCCCTAGCACCCCCACACAGTCTCCTGACCCCCGCTAAGAGTGATCTCTCTGAGTTCAGAGGCAGGAGTAATAACCCCTGAAGATTTTTTCAAAGTAACCCTGAGTGATAGCACAGCAGGTAGGGCATTTGCCTTGCACATCGCCGACCTGGGTTCGATTCCTCTGTCTCTCTCAGAGAGCCCAACAAGCTACTGAGAGTATCCTGTCTGCATGGCAGAGCCTGGCGCGCTTCCTGTGGCGTATTCTATATGCCCAAAACAATAACAATAAGTCTCACAATGGAGACGTTACTGGTGCCCCCCTCGAGCAAATAGATGAACAGCAGGACGGACAGTGCTACAGTGCTACAACCTTGAGCATCAAATTAATGAATTTGGTTTTGTGGTCCCCAAACCAAATTAATTAATTACATGGGACCCAGGAGTAGGATTCTCTGAAGGGATCCTTGGTGGGTACAGTAGTGGAGGGGGCGTTCAGATAGGACTGTATGATGAGCCCTACTTTGTTTTTGGTTCTTTGATCAACTGATTGGTTTGGGAGTCACATCTGGCGATGCTCAGGGGGTTGGTTACTCCTGCCTTTGCACTCAGGAATCACTCCTAGCGGTGCTTGGGGGACCATATGGGATGCCAGGGATGGAACCTGGGTCAGCAGCAGGCAAGATAAATGCCCTAGCCCCTCTACTATCATTCCAGCTCCTGAGCACCAAATCGCGAGAGCAAGGCAACAAGTGTTTTCCCACTTGTTTGTGGGAAAACAGCAGAGAGGGAAGGGGAGAGAACCCCTGTCCTGACGCTCCAGGGACCCAATGGCAGAGGGTCAGCTCACACATTTGATCATCTCTAGGGACCCCCAAGACTACTCAGACACAGAACCAAGAGAGGCAGCAGCATTCTGAGGGTGCAGCCAGTCCCACCCTCCCATTCAAGGCTCTTGGCTTCACTTGGGTCTCCCAGCCCAGGGGGAAACTGCGAAAAGGTGCTTCACACAGGACCCGGAGCCAACAACGTGTTGAACAAGAGGGCCAGAGAGATGGTATAGCGGGTACTCTGGATGGTCCCAGGAACCCAGAGGACCCCCTTGCCGAGTCTATTCTCCTTTCTGCTGAAATGCTCTTAACAGCAAGACTCTTTTTTCCTTCCTCCTCCCCTTTTTTTTAGATTTTTATTTATTTTGTTTTGGGGGTCACTCCTGGCAACTGGCAGGGCTTATTCCTGGCTCTGCACTCAGAATCACAGCCAGTGGTGCTCAGGGGGCCGTATGGGATTCCGAATCAACCCCAGGTCGGCCGCTTGCAGAGCAGGCACCTTACCTGCAGGACCACCACTCGAGCCCCAAGATCTTTTTCAGCTTTTTTCTTTTTTTTTTTGGCAGAGGCGCCACACCCAACAATGTTCAATGGTTACTCCTGGCTCTGTGCTCAGGAATTGCTCCTGGTGGTGTTCGGGGGACCATATGGATGTCAGGGATGGGACCCAGGTTGACTGGATGCAAGGCAAGCGCCCTATCCACTCTGCAATTGCTCTGACCCCAAGACTTTTTTTTTTCCCTTTTCTCCACTTCCTCATTTCCATGTGAGACCACTTTTGTGGAGCAAACACAGCTTCTCACGCTTAGGCCCAGGCAATGTCCAGCCAAGTTTACCCGTCCTCCTGACCGCCAGAGTCTCTCCAGGCCCACATTCTCCTTTCACAACGTGCTCTTGACACTCCTGCCAGGGTGTGGGGGGGTCTGTATCCCCGTTCCTTAAACCTGGGTGTACCTTTGCGAGAGATGATGAAAGTGATGGAGAGTGACTTCCCACCTTGCTCCTAACACTGCCACATGCTAAGACCTAGTGACACCGCTCTGTGGGGGCAAAGCCAAGCCCCGTGGTAAGAACATATTCAGGGTCGTTGTAGATCGCCTGGCTGGAAGCCCAGCTGAGGGAACAAGTTAGAGGCCGCCTTAACAGCTGACATGTCATCCCCAGATGATTGAGTCCCGCCGGCTTGCTGTGGGGTCTTTCCTGCTGGGGTATCAGACTCCACAGAGCACAGACATCCTGCTGTGCCCTTTCTCGATTCCTGACCTTTCGAGTCCATCTGGGGCCAAAGAGATAGCACAGTGGGTAAAACACTTGCCTTGCACATAGCTGACCGAGGTTTAGTCCTCAGCACCACATATGGTCCCCTAGCATGTCCAGGAGTGATCCCAGAGCACAGAGCCAGGAGGAAGCCCTGAACACTGTCCGGTATTACCAAAAAAAGAAGAATGAAAGAGGAGACGGAGGGGCTGAGGGATGAGCTCAAAGGACTGTCCCCTTTGCATGTGGGAGTCCTGATATTCTATATTTGCATCACCCTTAACATTGCCTGGAGTGATCCTGAGCACTGAGCAGGGAGTAGCCCCCAATTACTGCCACCTGTGACCCCCTGTCCCCGAAACAAAAAACGAGACACCAAGTGCTCCCTCACCTCTCTGCTATTCTGAGGTTACTCTTGTCCCCTTCCCCTTTTTTTGGTAGTGCTCGGGATTGGACCCTGGGTCTCATACATGGAAGGCAAGTGCTCTACTACTGAGCTTCTGTGAGACAGTGACCCCCTCTCTCTTCCCCAGGATATTACAATGGACTGGGGGCCAAGCAGGAGAACAGGGGCCACAGCGAGAGCAGCAGGTGAGAAGCAGGGCACCGTCAGCAAAAGGTTGAACAACACTGTCTTGGAGGATCCCCACCATCGTCTGTGAGCTAGAAGCTGAGCAGGACTCGAGAACTAGGACAGTGGGTAGAGCACTCACTGACCCGGGCTTGATTCCTAACACCCCATCATGATCGCCTGAGCGCCCCCCAGGAGTGATCCCTAAACGCAGGTCCAGGACTACCAGAGCACCAAAGGTGTGGCCCAAATACCTTTGGTTAAAAAGGTATGGCCCAAACACCTATAGTAAAAATATAAAATAAAATAATGGAGACTTGGAGGAGGAGACCAGAAGCATCTTCCTCAGATTCTGGACAAGGGGATGCAGAGAGAAGCCAGCAGGTAGCTGCTTCCTGGAGACCCCAGTGCCACCGTGCGCTTCAGTGACCAAAACCCCATGTGAGCACCCTCTGCCAGAGCCAGGGCCAGGGCTGCCAGGGGATAGCAGGACCCCGGGTGCCCCTCTCCCCCATGCCAAGGCACCTTCAGAATAATCTCAAGTACCCCACATGGAGAGGGGCCACAGCATGGTGTGTTAAAAGTCATGAAGCACCAGTGGGGTGTGGTGGGCACACGGAGAGAACCATGCAGCTCATGGAGCACTTGGCTGAGAGAAAGGAGAGCTGATAAGCAAGGAGACAGATTAAGATTGTCCTGATGAGGGCTGGAGTGATAGTACAGCAGGTAGGCATTTGCCTTGCACGCGGCCGATCTGGATTCAATTCCCAGCATCCCATATGGTCCCCTGAGCACCGCCAGGAGTAACTCCTGAGTGCAGAACCAGAAGTAACCCCTGTGCATCGCCAGGTGTGACCCAAAAAAGCAAAAAAAAAAAAGATTTTCCTGATGATGAGTCTCATTGGGGCACCCCAGAGGGGGGTGGGTGAGTCCTACCACCCACCCAAACAGAGCCCCAGCAGCCAAAAGCCTCCAGAGCCCAATCGCTGCCATGCTCATGGCCAATCTCCATAGGCTGAGATGAGCCTCATCCATGAGCAAATCTGTTGAAAAACTCAGATATGAGGGTTTTGTGGCTTAAGTCTTCAGGCTCTCACGGTGTCAGGAATGGACAACCTTCCCCCATCTCCCTGTTCTTCCAGGAGCCTGGCAGTCATGCCCATGAACTGCCTCTGGCACTATATAAGCTCATTAATGGCCATGATCCAGAGACTCACAAATAAATCTTGGAACCGATCAATAAGCTCCAGAGATGCTTCTAGACCCAAAATCACTATCCAGTTAAAAATTTAGTTCCAGGGGCTGGAGCAATAGTACAGGGGGTAGGGTGTTTGCCTTTCACGTGGCCAACCCGAGTTCAATTCTCAGCATCCTATATGGTCCCCTGAGCACTGCCAGGGGTAATTCCTGAGTGCAGAGCCAGTGCATCACCCAATGTGACCCAAAAAAGCAAAAAAAAAAAAAGAAAATTAACTCCAGCTGTATCACCCTATTGAATATTTTAGAATTCTTCTACACCACTAATGTGCCAGAAGTAGCACACCACGTTGAATGGGGTGTAAAGCAGAAGGAAACTGATCTTGATAAAAAATACATATATATATGTGTATATATACATATATATATATATTAGCACACAAGGCTTAACCTGTAACAACATATGGTAATCTCTTACACGGGGCTTAATGGCTTCTGGGTGAGATACAACAATCTTCACACACTTTTTTCCAAGGGAACTATTTTTGATCATTTCTAGTGGATTATTCATAACTAGCAATACAAAATTTAGGTCCTGAAATTGGAGCAAACTTGGGTGGTAGTTGGAAAATGTCGAAGTAATGGTGGTGGGAAGGTGTAACGGTGGTGGAGTTGATGTTGGAATTTTTTTTTTTTTCTTTTTGGGTCACACCCGGCAATGCTCAGAGGTTACTTCTGGTTCTGCACTTAGGAATTACCCCTGGCAGTGCTCAGGGGACCATATGGGATGCTGGGGATTGAACCCGGGTTGGCCACATGCAAGGCAAACGCCCTACCCGCTGTGCTATCGTGCCAGCCCGATGTTGGAATATTGAATGTAATAAATTATTGTGAATCACTTAAAAAAAAAAAAAGATTGTCTTGATGATACCAAGCTCTGTAAACAGCTACCCTAAAATGTAGTGACTTCAAATAACACCCTGGAGAGAGCATGCAGAGGTTAAAGCACATGCCCAGCTGCAGCAGTCCTGGCTCCAATCTGGCACCACACCTGGTCCCCTGAGCACCACCATTCACAGCTCTAAGCACAGACTCAGGCGTGGCCCTGAGCACCATTGTATGTGGCCCCTCCAAAACTGAAACCTTTTAGTTTGCTCTTCAAGCCCAGGTTCTCCCTGGAATGCATATCTCCCTGACTTGGCACTGTCTCTTTGCTTGCTTTATCCATGCTGGAGAAGCCCAGTTTCACTCTTAAACATGTACTTCTTTTCTTTCTTTCTGTTTGCATCTTTTTTTTAAGTTTAAAAATAAGTGATTGGGGCTGGAGCAATAGCATAGCGGGTAGGGTGTTTGCCTTGCATGCAGCTGACCTGGGTTTGATTCCCAGCATCCCATATGGTCCCCTGTGCACCGCCAAGGGGTAATTCCTGAGTGCAGAGTCAGGAGTGACCCCTGTGCATTGCCGGATGTGACCCAAAAAGCAAAAAATAAAATAAAATAAAATAAGTGATAGTCTCCTGGGAATATATCCCAGATAGGCAAAAAAGTATAGTAGAAATGGGGCTGGAACGATAGCACAGTGGGTAGGGCATTTGCCTTGCACGCGGCCGACCCCAGTTCGATTCCCACCGTCCCATATGGTCCCCTGAGCACCGCCAGGGGTAATTCCTGAGTGCAGAGCCAGGAATGACCCCTGTGCATCGCCGGATGTGACCCAAAAAGAAAAGAAAAGTATAGTAGAAATGACATCTGCACTTGTATATTCATTGCTGCACTGTTTACAATAGCCAAAATCTGGAAAAAACCCGAGTGCCTGAGAATAGATGATTGGTTAAAGAAACTTTGGTACATCTACACAATAGAATACTATGCAGTTGTTAGAAAAGATGAAGTCATGAAATTTGCTTATAAGTGGATCAACATGGAAAGTATCATGTTAAGTGAAATGAGTCAGAAAGAGAGGGACAGGCATAGAAAGATTGCACTCATCTGTGGAATATAAAGTAACAGAATGGGAGGCTAACACCCAAGAGTAGTAGAGATAAGGACCAGGAGGTCTGCTCCACAGCTTGGAAACTGGCCTCACATGCTGGGGGAAAAGGCAGCTAAGAGAGAAAAGGGAACACCAAGTATACGATGTTCGGAGGAGCTATTCGGGTTGAAAGATGCATGCCAAAAGTAGACTATAGACCGAACGTGATGGCCACTCAATACCTCTATTGCAAACCACAACACCCAAAAGGAGAGAGAACAAAAGGGAATGCCCTGCCGCTGAGGCAGTGTGGGGTGGTGGGGGATGGGGTAGGGGGTGGGAGGGATGTTGGGAACGTTGGTGGAGAATGGGCACTGGTGGAGGGATGGGTAAAAGATCATTGTATGACTGTAATGCACACGAAAGTTTGTAAGTTTATAACTGTACCCCACGGTGATACACTAATAAAAAATTGAAAGTAAAATAATAAAATGATAAAATGAAATCAGATTGTTCCTTTTTAGGGGGGGGGGTCACATCTGGCGATGCACAGGGGTTACTCCTGGCTCTGCACTCAGGAATCACTCACGGGGACCATATGGGATGCTGAGAATCGAACCCGGGTCAGCCGCGTGCAAGGCAAACTCCCTATCCACTGTGCTATCGCTCCAGCCCCTAAAATCAGATTGTATGTGATAAAAAAAAAAAAGCGAAACTTATTTTTTTATGTAGATAATAAATCTCATCTTGAAAAAAAAACTAAAACGAGTGATAGTACAGTGGGTAGGGCGTTTGCCTTGCATGTGGCTAACACAGGTTCGATCCCTGGCACCATATAAAGTACCCTGGGCCCCATCAGGAGTGATCCTTGAGTGCAGAGCCAGGAGTAAATCCTGAGCACTGCAGGATGTGGCCCTCAAAGGAAGAGGAAAAAAGAAGAAAGAAAGCTTTTCAGGGGGTGGTGCTCACCACCCAAGCGGTGTCCAGGGGCCCTGGGTGTGCCTCCTGACGACACCCTGCGTGCCGGGTCGACTTCAATGTGAAGGCCGAAGGCTGCTGTCGCTTCCATCCTGTGTCAGCTGGGTCACTCTGGAGGTGCTGAGGGTCTCCAAGATTGTAACCCAAGGGTGCTCGGGGGACTATGTGGTGTGGGGATCAAACTGGGGTCGGCTACAAACAAAGCCTGAATCCCACCCCTACACTAGCTTTCTGGCCCCACAAAAGCTTTTTTTGTTTGTTTTGGGGCCATGCCCGGCAGTGCTCAGAGGTTACTCCTGGGTCTGCACCAAGGAATTACTCCTGACAGTGCTTAGGGAACCATATGGGATGGTGGGGATTGAACCCAGGTCGGTTGCATGTAAGGCAAACACCGTACCGGCTGTACTATCGCTCTGAGCCCCCCAAGAGTCTTTTTACTCTCTCACAGTCTTCTGGCCTTGGCCAGAAGATTCTTTTGAGGGGATCTATTATGGTTGCTAGTCTGGAGAACCAAACCCTGAAGCGCCACTTATGCTTGAAGGAATATCACCAGCACTTAGCATGCCTATCTGGCAAGCGTTTGGTCACAAGTTCAAATCCTAGTAGTCCTATGTGCATTCAGCATAATCCAGATGACTCTGTTGTGATCCCTGGCACCATAAGCAACCTCTAACCACACCATTGCTGTATGTGTTCCTAATTTAATTAATTTTTTTTTTTTTTTTGCTTTTTGGGTCACACCTGGCGATGCACAGGGGCTACTCCTGGCTCTGCACTCAGGAATTACTCCTGGCGGTGCTCAGGGGACCATATGGGATGCTGGGAATCGAACCTGGGTCGGCCTCGTGCAAGGCAAACGCCCTACCCGCTGTACTATCGCTCCAGCCCCCTAATTAATTTTATTATTAAAATTAATAATTAGAGAGTCTCTTGCCCGCACGCCTGGCTGTCTTCCCTGGGGTCCCTCGGAGGGGATGGGCTCCAGCTTCCCTCCCCGCCCCTAGCAGAGCTCCCGGCAGCCGAAGACCGCCAGAACCTAGCCACAGCTATGCTCGAGGCCCCTCTCCACAAGTTCAGACAGGCCTCACGCATGAAGGTACCGGCAGAGGAACCCAGGTGTGTGTAATTCCATCAACGGCCAATATCCAGAGACTTAAAAGCGAGCTCCCAGAAGCGCGCGGCCGCTTTGCAGCCGTGAGATATCTTGTAACCTACTTCTCCCTCTGGGAGAAACTAGCAATCTTCTAAGAGTATCCTGCCCACATGGACAGCCTTGCAAGCTTCCCATGGTGTATTCATATGCTAAAGCCAGTAACAAGCCGGATCTCATTCCCCTGACCCTGAAAGAGCCTCCAGTGCGACATGACATCATGGGGAGGGCTGAGTGGAGAGAGTGGAGGGCATCGTGGGAGGACGAATGGAGAGGTTACTGAGCCCGCTCAAGAAATCCACGGATCAATGGGATTTCGTGATTCGTGTGATTATTATTATTATTATTTATAGGAATTACCGTAACAATAGGTCTCATTCCCCTGGCCCTGAAAGAGCCTCCAATCCTTGGGAAAGTAAGGAGAGGCTGCTAAAATCTCAGGGCTAAGTGTAAAAGAGATGTTACTGGTGCCCGCTCGAGTAAATCAATGAACAACGGGATGACAGTGGTACAGTGATAGGAATTACTGCTGGCACAGCCGGAATGATAGTACAGCAGGTAGGTGTTTGCCTTGCACAGCAGCTGACCAGAGTTCAATCCCTGGCATTCCACTGGGTCCTCAGAGCACCACCAGGAGTAATTCCTGAGTGCAAGGCCAGAATTAACCCCTAGCATCACTGGGTGTGACCCAAAAAGCAAACAAACAAACAAACAAAAAGAATTACTGTTGGCAGTGCTTGGGGGACTATATAAGAGGCTGGGCATCCAACCCAGGTTGGTCGTATGTAGGAAAAACTTGCCTTACCTGCAATACTATCTCTCCAGCCCAAGAATGGGACTAATTGTGTGTGTTTGTGTGTGTATATATGTGAAGTAAGATAGTTGTTATTGAAACTTATTTAGAAAGATGTGGGGAAAGAAAGTGAGATGTGTGTTCAAGAGAGAACACTCCAGAGTGGAAATAGGCAAGCAGAGAAATACAAAAGCAAGCAAGCAAGTGTTCAAGGGAGAACACGGGCTTGAAGAGCAAGCCAGAACGTGAGTAATCATTAAATGAACTTGCCGCAAGAGCTTGGGAGAGACAGCTCAAAGGGCTGGAGCACACGCTTTTTGCACGTGGAAGGCTGTATTGATCCTAACATCACATGGTTCTCTGAGCAGACCCCCAGGTGTGACCCCCAAACTGAAAAAAATTAAATAAGTAAAAACCAAAATTCTATGATGCAAGAACACAAAAACATCAATTCAAAAGCTGTGTGCAGGGGCTGGAGAGATAGCACAGTGGGTAAGGCACTTGCCTTCCACGCGGCCAACCCAGGTTCAATTCCCAGCATCCCATATGGTCCCCCAAGCACTGCCAGGAGTAATTCCTGAGTGTAAATTACCCCTGTGCATCTCGGGATGTGACCCCCCCAAAAAAAAAAAGAAAACACATTAAGTTATGAGTGCAAACAAACATAATAGACAAGTAGTTTTAGTATTCAAAGTTTATAAACTAAAAAAAAAAAAAAAGCTGTGTGCAGGGGCTGGAGATATAGTATAGTCGAATACTGTACTATCCTTGCACTCTGCCGACCTGGGTTCTCGTGTATGGTCCCTAGAACTTCCAGGAATTATTATTGGGTGTAACCCCAAAGTTCTCCAAGTGTGGCCCCAAAACAAAACAAAACAAAACAAAACAAAAAGCTGTGTGCACACTTTGATGTGGCTTGAGAAAAGTCAATGCACACACCAGGTAACAATACGCACAGTGCTGGCTGCAGTGCTCAATGTTCCGCTAGAGGCCGCCAAGACACCAATCTCCGCGGCTCGCAGGTCAAGGCCGATTTTTTTCCTCCCTCCGTGACGCAGTTCCACGTCTTTCCGTTGGGGGCGCCAATCTCCCGAGGAAGGCTGGGCGTCCACGTTTGCGAGGTGTGGGCGGGAGCTCCGCAGCCTTAGAATTCACTTATCCATTTGGGTCTTTGCTTGTGCAGAACTGGGAGCTTCAAGCTGAAGAAACGAAGCGCACCTTGGGCACGATTCTGCTCAGCCTCCTGCGGAGCGCTTCTTTCGTTTTCTATCTTTTTTTGGGGGGAGGAAAGGGGACCACACCGACCATGATCAGGGGTTTCTTGCTCCGGGGTTACTCCTGGCTGTGCACTCAAGAATTACTCCTGGCAACACTCAGAGGGACCATATGGGATGCTGGAGATGGAACACGGGTTGGCCACGTGCAAAACAAAGCCTTACCGTTGTACTATAGCTCTGGCCAAGCCCCCTGCAAAGTGTTTTCACATTTGGGTTCTGCTAGGTTGCCCTTAAATGGGGGGGGGGGGAGGCGGGGAGAGGGGACTTGAAGAGAGGTTGTGAGACCTGGATTTTTGTAGTCTAAGCACATTTTGCAAATTTTACAGGCCACACACAATGAATACCTTGTAAGGCTCCTTCCAGGAGAGTGACATTCAATTAAGTTTAAGATTCTATGGGTAGGAGCCAGAGTGATAGTACAGCCAGTAGGACGCTTGCCTTGCATTCAACCAACCCGGGTTTGATCCCCAGCATCCCATATGTCCCCCAGCACCACCAGGAGTGATCCCTGAGTTCAGAGTCAGGAGTAAGCCCTGAGCACCACAGGGTGTGACACAAAGCCCAACAAAAATAGATTCAATGGGTAAACATGCATATGCATAATTTATTTACTAATTTACTCTTCTTTCACCAGAATGTCAGTTCCAAGAGGGCAAGAATTTTGTTTTGTTTTTCATTTAAGGGCCACCTGACTGAGCTCAGGGCTGACTCCTGACTCTGCACTCAGGGATCGATCGCTTCTGAAGGAGTTTTGGGACCATATAAGGTGGCAAGGACAGAACCCTGGTCGGTTACATGCAGCGCTAGCATCCTACCCACTGTACTATCTCTCTAGCCCAAGGGGGTCATACCTGGTGGTGCTCAGGGCTTACTTCTAGCTCTGTACTCAGGGATCACTCCTGGCAGTCTCAGCCACACGATGGGGTTCTAGGGATCAAACCTGGGTAAGCCACATGCAAGGCAAGTACCCTACCTATTGTACAATCACTCCAGCCCAGGACAAAGATTTTCATCCAATTTTGTGGACTAAAAATTTTATCCAATTTTTATCCAAAATTGTGCCTGCAGCACAATTTCCAGCACAAACCTAGAAGTTCTATATGTGGGTCATTGTAACTCAGTGGTTGAGCATTTGCCTTGCCATGTGTGAAATTGCCAGGTTCAATCTCCAGTAAATCAGGTGTCCAATCACAAGTGGCACGGATCCCAGGCCTCCAGACCACCTTCCCTTGGCCCCCAGCTGCCCCTCCCCTCCCTCTTACCCCTTGCACAAGGCCCTGATGCAACGCTGTGCTTGCCTGGGCGCCCCTCTTGGGGGAAAGATATCGCAAGAGTTAGAGCAGGAAGCACCAGCCAGGGCGGGTTGGGAAGATAAGGACATCCCGCCCCTCGCAAGCCTCCAGGCCTTCTGGTTTCCTCTCTTCCCTTCCCTTCCCTTTCCCGGAAAGCGGCGGGGACCAGCCTGCCTGTGACTCACCTCCTTTCCTCCTGCCAGCCATGCTGGGATCTCAGCCCCGCCTGTCACCGGAAAGGCCTGCCTGGGCAGCAGCGGGCCCACTGTGGCCAGCAGTTCCTGGAGTTCGGTAAGAGGAGCTGGCACGGAAAGAGGCTGTGCTCCTCGCCCAGGAATAAGCTGGGGAGGGCCCCAGGAGCTCCCCTCCAGTAAGCTGACTCCAAGGAGTCCGGGGTGAGTCAGACTCGCAGGTGTAAGGGTGGGGTTCCATGGAAAGCACCCCTGACCTCCACAAAGGGGATGGTGCTTGCAGAACCTGGCACTCCCTCAGCCTCCAAACGCAGGGGATATCTCCATGGTTCACTTGGTCTCTATGTGGTTCAAGATTCGTGCCAGGTGTGTGACCTGTCCTCTTAGAACCAGGTCACAGGCTGGAGCTGTGGCTCAATGCTAGGACACATGTGTGAGTTCTGGGTTTGATCCCCCAAACCACAAATGAAACAGGTCACATAGGACCTGGCGTGGGGCCTCTTAGAGATCCAGGGAGCCAAAGACATTTCTAGTTGTTGAGGTTCTAGTTTGTTCATTTATTTATGGGTTTTGGGTCACACCCAGCGATGCTTAGGGGTTACTCCTGGCTCTACCTCAGAAATCACTCTTGGCAGTGCTCAAAGAACCATATGGGATGTTGGGGATCAAACCCAGGTGTGCAAGGAAAATGCCTTACCACTGAACTGTCCCTCCATCCCCTCATTTTAAATTTATTTATTTATTTATTGCTTTTTGGGTTACACCCAGCAATGCTCAAGAGTTACTCCTAGCTCTGCACTCAGGAATTACTCCTGGCGCTGCTCAGGGAACTATATGGGATGCCAGAGATCCTACCCAGGTCTTGCAAAGCAAACATCCTACCTGCTGTACTATTGCTTCAACCCCTTCTTTTTTATTGTATAGTTAAGAAATACTGGGCCAAGGAGCTGGAGAGATAATATAGTGGCTAGGCACTTGCCTTTGTATGCTGCCAACCAGGGTTCAATTCCTGGCATCCCATATGGCCCCCTGAGCCCTAACCAGGAGGGATCCCTGAATGCAGAATCAGGAGTAACCCTTGAGCATCCCTAGATATGACCAAAAAAAAATAATTAAGTGCTTCACTACAGGCTCTGAACACTTAACAAGTGTCTGCCCTGAGCTGGTAACAGTGCTAAGTTCTTAACTATTGGTCCAAAATATCCTTGAGAGTGAGATCCTTAGGCCAACTTTTGTTGTTTGTTTTTATTTGGGGGCCACACCCAGTGGTGCTCAGGGCTTACTCCTGGCTCTTGCACTCAGGAGTCATCCCTCGCAGAGCTCGTGGAAGGATATGGGAAGCCAGAGATGGAACTGTGTGCAAGGCAAACACCCCATCTGTTGTACTGATGCTCCGGCCCCTCTAGGGCCCATTTTCTAGATGGGAAAGTGGAGTTTGTCAGCTGGCAAGATGAGCACGGTGACTCAGTCAGAGGCTGTGTTCTCCCAACTTTACTGTTAAAATGCTGTTCTGCTAATACCAAAATGAACATGGCATCAGTGCCCTATCGCGCCCAGTCCTTTCTGAGGACTGGCTGAACTAATGTTTAGGGGCTTTGGGGTGTGTATGGGAGTGTTTTACCCGGTGATTCTGGGGGCGCCTCCCTGGCTAACGTGAGTGGGGCACTCCTGCCTGAGGACCAAGCAGTGCCAGGGACCCAAATGGAATTCCACTGGCAACGCCTATCCTCCAGTCCTTTGAATTAATTAATTAAAAAAAAAACTTAATAGAGCTTGCACGTGGGGGGGACCCAAGTTTCAGCCCTGGAGCACTGCCAGGAGTGATCCCCAAGTACAGAGCCAGGAGTAACCCCTGAGCATCTCCAGGCCCAAACCAAAAGGAGCTTAATATAATATAGTGCCTGGCACCTCATTAGCACTCCTTATTTATTCAATTAAAAAAAAAAGAAGTGGGGCCAGGGCATAGTACAGTGGAAACAGGCCATGCCCTGCACAAGGCCAACCTGGGTTCCATCCCCACCCTTCAGGTGTGAGCCCTGAGTGCAGACCCAGGAGTAAGCCCGAGAGCATTGCCGGTGTACCCCCCCCCCTCCCGCCTCCACACCCTGCTTCACCACCAGCCCCACCCCTGCCAAACTCTTCAGGCCCCGGATTCATGGATCCCCAGGGTCCAGCGCCCAAGAGTCATCCTCCGCGGGCCTCTGCCCCAGCTCTCCCAAGCGCTGCGGAGGAGGGTTAAGGCGATAATGATTTCTCAAGCAGCTGCAGAAAATACATACGTACACACATGCACGCACACTCACACGCATGTACACACACGCGCGTGCAGGCACACTCACACACGCGCGCGCGCGCACACACACACACACACACACACACACACACGCAGAGCCTCCCCCAGCCCCCTCCCCGCGGCCTCTGCCCCCTCCTCCCTCCGCGGGCCCGGGAGCCTCTTATGCAAGCCGCCGGCGCCCGCCGGTTCCCAGGCCGGGCTGCAGCTGCGGGCGGAGGGGCAGGGCGGGGGCGGCGCTGTTTGTCTAGCGCGGCCGTGCCAAAGGCGGCGGGCCCCAGACAGCCAGGCGCCTCCATACACCTGGGGATGCTCAGGTTAAATAGCTCCGCATTCCTCGGGCCCAGCTGATGGAAACGCTCCCAGGCCGCCGCCAAGCCGGCCTCCAGATGGGCTGGGCTCGGGCCAAAGGGGAAAAAGAGGGAAACGTGGAATCCAGAGTGTGGCTGGATGGAGGGGGAGGTGACCCCGGCCCCCGCCACAGCCCCCGTTTCCCCCGCCTGGCAAAAGGCCCTGCGGGTAGGAGCCCACTCGAGGGACACTCCCCCTCACCCCCGTGGGTGGGCTTGCCGGCGGGGGAGCGGTGGGGGGCCCACACAGGGGAGGCTGTGGGCGCCCACTTGTGTTCTGAGAACAGCCCAAGGTCATACAGGCGACAAGCGATGAGGATCTTTCGTTTCTCTCGCGCCCTTAGGTGCTAAGTGTCAGTTTCATCCCTCAGCGGGCGGGGTGGGGAGCAGCAAAGGACATAATTTACCTTAGAACATGTTCTTTTGGTAAAGTTTGCAAAGGGCTCGGGGAAGGCATGGTGCCGGTTCAGACTCAACATAAGATAATCTTCAATGTGGTGGGTCTCTGGCTCTGATTCTTCCCTTGCGAGCCTGGGGGTCAGAATCCACACCTCCCCCGCAAGCACATGCACCCCCCCCATACACACACCCAGATCCATGAAATCCTTTCTGTTAGGCTGATGATGTTGCATTGATTGACAAAATGCATTAATGATCCTTATCCTCATTGGACCTTCTCTCAGACTTGGCTTGTCCTTGCATAAAACTTGAGAGCTCACTGGATAGATAATTAACGAGGCTTGGTGTGCTCAGGGCTTGAGACAATTGCCCAAAGGTTGGTATTGGACACGGGAGAAGGGTTTGTTTGAACACAGCTGCCCCACCTCCACCCGAGCTAGACCACCGAGGAATGCTCACAGATCTCCAGAACAGTCACACTGGGAACAAACCCATTGTGGTTCTGCAACCATCCCATCAAGCCAGACCCCTGCAGATGCCCCCCTCCACCGCGGCCCCCCTCCCCCTGCCCCCCCCCACAGTTAGAACATACAAGCCCAGTTGGCTGGAGACTACACTTACCTGCTCAAACACCGGGCTCACACTTGCCATCTGACACCTTACATCTTACACCCCCATGCCATCTCCATCACATCCCCCCAGGCTTGTACGTGAACAGATGACCCAGCCCCACTGGGGAGTGGGGGGGGGGTGAACGACGACAACCAGTTCATACTTGTCACATACACAGGCCCAGACACCCCTCTGCACTCCCCCGTGAGGACAAACTCACATACGTGTCCAGGCAGATAGGGCCCTGCCGGGGACACCTTTTTCCTGCTCCAGTTAGGGACTGCTTCACCCACTCCCGAGAGCCCACACAGGAACCCTTCGGGAGAGAGGCCAGTGTGAGCTGCTGGCACCGCCAGGCCAGGATGAGGGGGCTGAATCCGGACCCGGAGCAGGTGGCCCAGCAGCTGTGCCCAGGCTGGCCCTGCCAACATGCTCACCCACTTGGAGAAGATGGGCGCCTCGGGGCAGCCTGCTGGGATCCGAGCTCAGGCGGCCCAGCAGCAGACACTTCCCTCCTCCTGGGAAATGGGGCAACTCCGGTTCAGCTCAGGATACCGGCAAGTGCCAGTTCTGAGTCTCACCTGATCTCACATTTGCAGCAGGCTGCAACCTCTCCACCCGCAGGGGGCCACAGCAGGTTCATCTACATTTTAACAACTTCCCCAGGTGACCCACTTGGCCCAAAGACCACCTTGACAAACTACTAGAGCTTGGGAGGATGAATTTTATGGCACCGGGGAGCCGGGGAGCCGGGAAATGGCCAGGGCTGGGTTTAAAAGCATAGGCTTTAAAAGACACCGGAAAGACACATTTCAGGTCATGTAAAAGGGACAGTCCCTTTGGAACCGCCCCCTCCCCCAGCCCAGACCCTTCCCCTCCACCCAATAAAGCCACTCCAACTTGACCACTGTTCTAAAATATTTGTTTAATAACAACAACAACAATAACAACAAAAAAAACCCACCGAACTATTGTAAAACAATATTCTCAGTTGGTGATCATTGTAATATACAATACAAAGCAATTAATTTCCTCAGAAATCTGAGAAGCACCAAACGTGACCATTTTTTAAAATGTCTGCTTTTCAAAAAATAGAAACACACGGGGTTGGGGAGGTGGGGGGCGCGGGTTCTGCCCGCCTGCCCCCTTCCCCGTTCCCATCAAGTCTCTGGTAACTGGAGATGTGGACGGAGGGAGGGTCGCCTGCCCGGTTAATCCCCCAACCCTGGGCTGGATCCAGCAAGCGGCTGCCCGCGGGGGGCGGGGGGTCCTCCGATCTCCGTCTTGCTCCTCCCCGAGTCCAGCGAGGAGCACCCATTCCTCTGGCCCGCGGAGGGCTGGGGTCCCGCAGCGCGAGCGCCGCGCTTCAGCGACACAAGATGCGGTCGTCGGCGGGAACGCAAGCCGCCTGCGGAAAGGAAACAGGTTACAGGTGAGACGGGAGCGTCGCGACCGGACACGGCCGCGACAGCGCGCAGAAGTCCCCCACCCGCTTCTGCAGACGGCTGGGGAGGAGGCTGCTTACAGACCTCTTGGGCACCCTTGCATGGCCAAGGGCAGGGGCGCCCGAAAGGACGGGCGGGCGGAGACAGGACAAGTTTCCCCTCCCCAACCCCAACCCCTGCCGCCAGCCGCCCAAGTCGCCCCACCCCTGGGCCTCAGTTTCTCCATCTGCAGCCGGTAAAGGGTCTCGTGCGCCTCCCGCTCGGATCTCACCTCGGCTGCCAGGGCGCTGATCTCGCCGTTGAGGGTGCTGAGCGGGGCTCGGGCGGGGAGCCCCCGGCCCCCGGAGCTCCCGCCGTGCGCTTCGGACCTCAGCTCAGACTCCAGGTCCCAGATGTAGTCGATGACATGCTGCAGGATCTCCACGCGGCTCACCTTGCGGTTCTGGGGCAGGGTGGGCACCAGCTCCTTGAGGCGCGAGTAGCAGCCGTTCATGTCGTAGAGCAGCACGTTCACCTGCGGCTCGTCGAGCAGCGCGGGCAGGCGCGCCCCGGAGCCGCCGGCGCAGCGCGAGATGGCCACGCTCTGCTCGGACAGGCAGCGCACCACCTCGCCCGCGCCGCCCGCCGCCTTGCCCGCCTTCAGCGCGCAGCTGGGGCCCGCGGCGGCCGCGGCGCTGCCACTGGCGACCTTCATGGTTTTCGGCGTCAGGGTGGAGAAGAGACGGGACGAGTGAGCGACGCGGACTCGCGGCGAGCGAGGAGAGACCCGAGGGTTCGCGACACGCTTGTAGCAATACGCCCGGAGAGCCGCGGCACGGTTTTTATAAAGATGCCGCGGCCCCCTGGGGGGCGGGGTCGGCCGTTCAAAACCAGCCAATGGGAGGCCTGGGGGCGTGGCCCCGCGCCCCGAGGCCCCGCCCTTGCTCTACTCGTGCACCCGGGTGGGCGTGGAAAGGGCTCTCGGGAACCGAGAAAGTGGGAGGGCACTGGCCAGGGTGACCGAGTGGAAGCCAGGGCTTGCCTTGCAGGAGGCTAAGCCGGCATTGCTGATAACGAAAAGACTTCAAGAATCACTTAGCCCCGATTCATTTTCTTTGTCCCGTTTAACAGGTGGGAGAAACTGAAACCGGATGGAGAAGCGGCTGGCTCTGTGCACACAGCCCAGAACTAAAGCTTGACCTTCTGGGTCCTTTGGGGAGATTACCTCTGAGAACCTGGTCGGTCGAGTATTTGAAATTTAAAGAGGGCTTTCCTTTTTTAACACTGTTCCTGTGGGCTGGCTTCGCTGTCTCAATTCCGGGAGAATATTGCAGATTAAAGGTCCTGGGACCAAGGGGACTTTACCCAGGCGCCTCGAGATGGAAGCAATTAATTCTGGAAATCTTCCCCTAGTATAAGGAGTTGGACCTTTGAATAAGGCGCCCTGAGTGGGGCTGTATATTCTGATTCTATGCTGAATTGGCAGCGCCCTGCAAACTTCCCCCCACCCCCATCTGTATCAACTCGTGATTTTAAAGTTTTCTCCCTTTTTTGGCCTTCCCTAGGCGTCCCTCCCTCCCCCCCCCCCCTGCAAAGACCTCGGATCAGGGTCTCCCTCCCACGGCGCTGCAGCTGCGGAGCTCGAGCCTCCCCCTCCTTCTTCCCGGGCGGGTCTGTGTCAGCGTCTGAACAAGCGGCTCAGACCGTTAGACGCCAGGCCCGTGACGTCACCCATTCATAAAAACCGGGGCTGGCTGTCAGGCTGGCGCCGCGCGGGCGGTCGCCATGGAGACGGCAAACGGGGCTGGCGCGCTTCCCCGCTCCCCCCCGCCCCGCCGGTCACCTGCGGACCTCCGGCGGGAGGCCTGGGAATGCGCTCCTCGCAGGCGCGGTCGCTGGGCAAGGGTCACTTTACCTCCCCGCCCCGCACCTGGGAATCTCCCTCCCCCAGCCCCCCAGGCCCACAGCTTGGGGCCGCTTGGGAGGTTTCTCCGCCGCACCCCCACCCCACCCTCGCAACCCCCACGGCACTCCTCCCTCCCACCTGGGGAAAGAGGCCCGAGTTTCGACGCAACTAAGCTGCTGGGTGAATTTAGTCTATCGCGGCCCGTCTCTGAGCCTAAGCGGACTTGCCTCGTATTTCCGATACTGATTTAAACACACACACACACACACACACACACACACACACACACACACACACACACATTATACGCAAAAATGTATTGTGTATTGCCTTCTTTGCATCAGGCTCTGAAGAGTTCGTCATGACCATCTTCCCTAATAGTCTGGAGAAAGCAGTTGTTGGATTTCCTTAAACAAAGGAGGAAATAGGCTCAGAAATCCTTTGAAGAGTCCTAGTAATGGCTGTATTATTCTAACAAGGCATTTAATGGTAAGTGGTCCTTTCTGACTGACTGCAAGGACTGGGGGGTCTTGCCTAGAGAGGCAAGAGGCTGGGGCACAGGTTTAAGAATTAGCCCATGGGGCCTGATAGCATGGGGATTAAGGTGATTACCTTGCACAAAGCCAACCCTAGTTAGATCCTGGCACCGCACAAGGCTCCCTTAGCACAGAGCCAGGAATAAGACATGGGCACCACTGGGTGTTGCTCAAAAACCAAAAAAAAAAAAAAAAAAGTAACCAAGGCCACGAAGCGTTAGTGGGCCAAAACTCTGGGTTCACATAGAAAAAGGTGATGTTATGTGCCCTCCCCCCCAGTAATTCATTCCCTGGTGGCAGCAGATTTTCCTTTCCCACAGAAATGTGGAGGAGGGGACAAAAAGCCTGGCTGCACATTAGGGAAGCAGGAAAACCCATCAGCGAGACCAGCTTTAGAGGAGACCCATCAATTAATAAACTTGACTCTGAGTTGCCAGTGTTCTGCCCCCCAACTCTCCCAATTTCCCTTAGTCAGCAGTTCTCTAATCATTGGAGAGACTAGTTAGCTGGACAGAAGAATTACTAAAGAATTGGAGAAATAATAACCAACCAGGGGACTATTAATTCATTAGCAAGTTTTATTAACTTATTCTACAGGGGCTGTAGGGATAGCACAGCGGGTAGGGCGTTTGCCTTGCATGAGTCTGACCCGGGTTCAATTCCCAGCATCCCATATGGTCCCCCGAGCACCACCAGGAGTAATTCCTGAGTGCAGAGCCAGGAGTAACCCTGGAGCATCGCTGGGTGTGACCCAAAAAGAAAAAAAAATAATTTATCCAACAATTTTATTTGCTGAAATCAATTCCAGAGAAACACAGGTGCACGAAGATGTTGGCTCAGGGTTAGAACAAAAGATTGGAGCATGTAGGTGCTTGTCGTGCATGCAACAGACCTGGGTTTGATCCCTGACACCACACACATGGCCCCCTGATCCCTGCCAGGAGTGAACCCTAATCTCAGAGTAAGGAGTAAGCTCTGAGCACCTCTGGGTGGGCTCAAAAACCAAAACCGATACTAAAGACAAAAGAAGATGTTGGCTCAGAGATATTCCTCTAGGTGTACATACACAAGAGGGGGAGTTAATCATCTAAATAGTTATTAACAGCAGCATTATATAACTATAGGGGAGATAGCACTCTGTGGATTGGCTATGCAGCAGGTAGAAGGGAGAGCTTAAGAGATCAACAAATCCTGCTCTTCGTGGCGAAAGCATAAGTTAGATTGGAAATCTAGGTAGGACTGACCTTTCCCATGATAAGAAGAAAACCTGGAGAGAAGTGGCTCAAAGGGTTGTTTCGTTCATTCTCTGCATGTGGGAGGCCCAGCTCCATCACCAACATCACACTTTCTTTTGGGGGGAAATGAGGGTTCTTGGGCTATACCCTGAGCACTGCTCAGGGTTTACTCCTGGCTTTGAGCTTAGGGATTATTCCTGGTGAACTCAGAGGACCATTTGGGATGCTGAAGATTGAACCGGGGTTGGCCACATGCAAGATAAGAAAGAGCCCTACTTGGTGTGCTCCAGCCCCTAGGTGGGACTTTTTTTTTTTTTTTTTTTTTTTTGCTTTTTGGGTCACACCCAGCGATGCACAGGGGTTACTCCTGGCTCATGCACTCAGGAATTACCCTTGGTGGTGCTCAGGGGACCATATGGGATGCTGGGAATCGAACCCAGATCGGCCGCATGCAAGGCAAACGCCCTACCTGCTGTGCTATCGCTCCAGCCCCGATAGAACCTTTCCTTTGTAAAAAAGCAAAGCTGGGCCAGAGCTACAGCCCAAGGGCTGAGTGTGCTCTGCATGTGGGGGCCCAGGTCCATCCTCCACACCACATTTTCACCCCACTCCCAGGAGAGCAGCTAGAAATGACCCCAGAACACTAAGATGGAGGTGGCCCCTCAACTCTATAGGACACGGCCCCCAAACCAAACAGAACAAGTCATCCTACTGCTTGAGTCTAAATGTTCCCAGAAACAAATTTGAAGTGAGAAGAATTAATGCTCTAAAAAATTTTAGGGACTGGAGGAAGAGTTCAGTGGGTAAGACACTTGCCTTGCACGCAACCCAGGTTTGAGCCCTAGCACCACACGGTCCTGTGAGCGCCACCAAGAGAACTAGGAGTAACCTCTGAGCACTACCAGTGTGCTCCCTCTAAAAAAGGGAGGGAAGGGCTGGAGCGATAGCACAGCGGGTAGGGCGTTTGCCTTGCACGCGGCCGACCCGTGTTCAAATCCCAGCATCCCATATGGTCCCCTGAGCACCGCCAGGAGTAATTCCTGAGTGTAGAACTAGGAGTAACTCCTGTGCATCGCCGAGTGTGACCCAAAAAGCAAAATAAATAAATAAATAAATAAAATAAAAATAAAAAAATATAAAAAAGGGAGGGAAATTCCAACACATAGGGCCGAAGAAATAGAACGGAGGTTAAAGCAGCCGCCTTGCACATGGTTGTGAATGGGGCAATGGTTGGAATCCCGGTGCCGCATGTAATCCACGGAACACTGCCAGGTGTGACCCTGGGCACCACTGCATGTGGTGCTTCCCCAGATTTTTTTTCCAGACATTGTGTGAACTTTATTTTTCTTTTTGGGTCACACCTGGTGATGCTCAGGGGTTCCTCCTGGCTCTGCACTCAGGAATGATTCCTGGTGGTGCTTGAGGGATCATATGGGATGCTGGGAATTGAACCTGGGTCAGCCACATGCAAGGCAAACGTCCTACCCACTGTTTTATCACTCCAGCCCCTATGTGACTTTTTACATCAAGTTCCAGAACAAGCACAACTAATTTCTGGTGAAAGAATCAGAATGATGGTTACCTCTGGGAATGGAGGGGAAAGGTATGAAGAACCTTTCTGGAGTGATAGAAATGTTTTCTATCATGATAAGATAAGGGTTATGCATTTACAAGTGAACAATAAATGATAAAATATTTTTTTAAAAAAACCTACAAAATATAATTAGTTTTATGGACCAGAGAGATAGCACAGGGGTTAAAGTGTTTGTCTTGGGGCTGGAGTGATAGTGCAGCGGGTAGGGTGTTTGCCTTGCACGTGGCTGACCCGGGTTCGATTCCCAGCATCCCATATGGTCCCTTGAGCACGGCCGGGGTAATTCCTGAGTGCAGAGCCAGGAGTAACCCCTGTACATTGGTGGGTGCGACCTGAAAAGAAAAAAAAAAGTGTTTGTCTTACATAAGGCCTACCTTAATTTGCTCTCTGACACCACATATGGTCCTCTGAGCACTGACAGGAATGATCCCTGAGCACCAATCCAGCACTAAGCCCTAAGCACTACTGGGTGTAGCCTCATATTTAGGAAACAAACAGACAAAACCCACAAAAGAATGTTCATTTTAGAAAATAGGTTTAGAGGGCCAGAGCCATAGTACAGCATGTAGGGTGTTTGCCTTGCACAGTGCCGACCCAGGTTGGCATTCCATATTATCTCTCTTTTTTTTTATCTTTTTGGGTCACACCCGGCAATGCACAGGGGTTACTTCTGGCTCTGAACTCAGGAATTACCCTTGGTGGTGCTCAGGGGACCATATGGGATGCTGGGAATCGAATCCGGGTCAGCCGCATGCAAGGCAAACACTCTACCCGCTGTGCTATTGCTCCAGCCCCTCCATATTATCCCATGAGGCCCACCTAGAGTGATCCCTGAGCACAAAACCAGGAGTAATCTCTGAGTACCTCTGGGGATAGTGCCCCCCCATGTAAAAAAATTAGACTTTTAAATAATATGGAAATCCCTTCATTTTTCATTTAGTTTTCTTAGAGATATCCTCTTGAATAACTCTTGTACAGGATTACAATTAGACTTCACTCAGTTTCTGGTGAAACTCAGATTTCGCCAGATTTACATGCAGTTGGTCTCTCTGTGTATTTAGTTCTCTGAAGTTTTTGTGTTTCCCCAGAGTGGGTGCGGCAGTGTCAGTCAGGATAGGCAGTGAACTGAGCAAGTTTCGGCCCCTGAGCCCTGCTCCAAAAATGTAGCCCCTGCTCCATTTCATATATTGTCCTTGGGTAGAAAGCACCTCAGATAGGAAGCTGGTAAGAACAGATACTACTCTTTGGAGGAGTGGGGCATACCCTGCAGTGTTCAGGGCTTACTCCTGGCTCTGTGTGCTCAGGGATCACTCCTGGCAGCACTTGAAGGATCATGTGGTGCACAGGGTAGAACCTGAATGCCACACATTCAAACACACATTCAAAGCAGGTGGTCAACCCACTGAACTAGCTTTCTGGACCCAAGGATATATATATATATATATATATATATATATATATATATATATATTTGAGGGGTCACACCCGGCGATGCTCAGGGGTTCCTCTTTGGCTCTTCACTCAGAAATGACTCCTGGTGGTGCTCAGGGACCAATAGGATGCTGGGAATTGAATCTGGGTCGGCCATGCGCAAGGCAAACACCCTACCCGCTGTGCTATCGCTCCAGCCCCCCAATGATATCTTTAGATGAGCAGAACTTTTAGGGGTTGGAACCATAGTACAGTGAGTGGGGTGCTTGCCTTGCTTACAGCTGCTCAGGGTTCAATCCCCAGCACCACATATATCCGCTAAGCCCCACAGGAGTTAGAAGTAATCCCAGAGCACCTCCGGATGTGGCCCCAAAACAAAACAAAGATAGAAGAATAGAGCTTGTAAATTTTAACTAAATCCAATTTATCAATTTTATATTTAAGAGAGCGTGTATTTCATATAATACCTAAGAAATCTCTGCCTAACCCATGATCATAAAGATATTCTCCTGTATCTTTAGACTTTACATGTATATGGCTTTGATCCTTTATATGTAGGTAGTTCTCTTGTTTTGTTTTGAATTTTGGAGGCTCACACCTGGTGGTGCTCAGGGCTTACACCTGGGTCTGCACTCAGGAATCATATCCAGTGGGCTGGGGGGACCATATGGAGGGCTGGGGACTGAACTCAGGTCACCACGTGCAAGGTAACTGCCCTACTTGAGGAACTATTATTACTCTGACTCCAATTCTTAAGTATATGTATTTTATTTTTATTTTGGTTGTAGTTGTTTTGTTTGTTTGGGATACACCTATCTCTGTGCTCAGGGTTCACTTTTGATAATATTTGGGGGATCATAAGTGGTGCCAAGAATTGAACCTGGGTCATTCACCTGCAAGACAAACACCTTAATACCTGTGCTATCTCCAATACTTTTATATATTGGGGGGCAGAGCCACAGATGGTGGTACTCAGGGGTTACTCCTGGCTCTGTGCATTACTGCTCAGGTCCATGCCTTTATATATTTTTAAGCATAAGTCACTGTCACTGTTACTTTCACTATCATCCTGTTGCTCATCGGTTTTTTCGAGCAGGCACCAGTAACGTCTCTCATTGAGAGACTTATAGTTACTGTTTATCAGATATGCCACTGGTAGCTTGCCAGGCTCTCCTAGAGGGGCGGAGAAATCGAACCTGGGTCGGCCGCGTGAAAGGTGAATGCCCTATTGCTGTGCTATCGTGTTTTCATATATTACTTTGTATAATAAAAAGCCAACTTGAGGACTGAAGAGATAGTACAGGAGGTAAAGCACTTGTCTTGCTTATGGCAGACCATGGTTTAATCTCTGGCGCTGTATATTGTCCCCTGAGCATTGTCAGGGGTCCCTCTCGACCACAGAGCCAGGAATAGCCCCTGAACATTACTAGGTGTGGTCCCCCAAATCCCACACAAAGAAAGCTGACTCCTACTCTCCAGTACACCTCCTCGGCTCTGCCTGTCTAGATGGGGTGTGATATCAAAGACATCAGGCTGACGAATAGGAAAATCAAGGGACAATTAGGAGCCCCTAACAGTTTAGTCCACCTTGGCATTCAGGAGTGTTCATTTCCTGCCAGGCCCTGGCTAGCCACAGCACAACAGAAATGAATCTGTCTCACCGGAAGTCTGTATTATAGGGCTGGGAGACGGTGCAAGTGATGGTGCGAATCATGCTTAGCCCAGGTCTCTCCTCCAGCAGCGCTGGTGGGACCCTGCCCCCCCCCCCCAACCACTGGCCCTTATTAAAAAACAAACAAATATTGGGCTGGAGCAATAGCACAGAGGGTAGGGCATTTGCCTTGCACACTGCTGACCCGGGTTCGATTCCCAGCATCCCTTATGGTCCCCTGAGCACCGCCAGGAGTAATTCCTGAGTTCAGAGCCAGGAGTGACCCCTGAGCATCGCTGGGTGTGACCCAAAAAGAAAAATAATTAATTAATTAAAAACAAACAAACAGGTGGAGCTATACTGGGATTCTTGGTGGTGGAATATGAGCACTGGTGAAGGGATGGGTATTCGAGCATTGTATAACTGAGATTTAAACCTGAAAACTTTGTAACTTTCCACATGGTGACTCAATAAAAAGTTAGAAAAAAATATGTATTATGAAAATGTCCTGCCAGATGCTTAAGAAACAGAAGGGGATTGGAGCTATCGTACCCCTGCTAGGGTGCTTGCCTCGCATGAGGACACGCAGGCACCTCATATGGTCCCAGTCCCCTGAGCTCACCAGAAACAATCCTTGAGCACAGAGCCAGGAGTAAACACTGAGCACCACCTAGTGTGACCCAGATACAAACAAAAAAGAAACAAAAGTTGCGGGGAGGGAGGGCTGAGCCATAGTACAGCGGGTAGGGCGTTTGTTTGCCTTGCATGCAACCCACCCGTGTTCCATCCCAGGGCAGCCCATGTGGTTCCCCCCCCACCCCCCAAGATGGCCAGGAGTAATTCCTGAGTGCAGAGCCAGGAGTAACCCCTGAGCATGGCTGAGTGTGATCCATAACGTCAAATTGCCACAAAACCAAAAACCAAACAATCTTTACACTGTAACCTGTGCCCCTCACCTTTGCTACTCTGAGCCCAGCTTCCTCTATGATGGAGGAAGAGAAGTCCCAAATTCCTCAGGCACAGGACTCCCAAGTGCCGACTGCTTTCTTGGCCCATAATAGCTGCTCATGAAAAAGGACAGACTGAGATTCCCTGTGGGGCCCTTTTGATTCTTTAGTGTGTAGTGAGACAAGCTGACAGGGGCTCCCCTGGCCGCTCCTCCTCCGCCCAAATGTTCCCCTTACTATGTTCTGCTCAGACTGCCCCACAGTGGTAAAGATGCTTTTTCCCACGCCCCCACCCCCGCTTACGCCATCCCAGACCCATGGGGGGAAGAGAACTTCATTTTAGTCCAGATATTTTTCAGTGTTTTAGATTCTTCGTTTGGTTATTTTTTGTTTGTTTTTTGGACTGGAGTGATAGCTCAGCGGGTAGGGCATTTGCCTTGCACACAGCTGACCCAGGTTCAATTCCTCCGTCCCTCTCAAAGAGCCTGGCAAAATACAGAGAGTATCCCGTCCACAAGGCAGAGCCTGGCAAGCTACTCGTGGTGTATTCAATAGGCCAAAAACAGTAACAACAAGTCTCACAATGGAGACGTTACTGGTGCCCGCTCGAGCAAATTGATAAACAACAGGACAACAGTGCTATAGTGCTACAATGTTTGTCTCTGGGTCACACCTGGAGGTGCTCAGGGCTTATTCCTGGTTTTACACTCAGGGATCACTCCTGGTGGGACTCAGGGGCCCATGTGAGGTGCTGGGGATTGGACTCCCATCAGCCGTGTGCAAGGCAGGCGCCCTACTGGTTGCACTATCGCTCAGGCCCCCAAATTGTTTTTATCTCACACTTTTTTTTTTTTTTGCCGAGTAGCGGGGAACACTCAGCGATGCTCGGGGGTTACTCCTGGCTCTGTACTCAGGAATCACTCTGGGCAGTGCTTGAGGGACGTTATGGGGTGCAGGAAATTGAACCCAGTCGGTTGGGATGCCGGAGATAGAACCCTGGTCAGCCGAGTGCAAGGCAAGCGCCCTTCCCACGGTATTAATCTCTTCGACGCTTCATCTCTGTCCCTTTCTCCGAGATTCCTCCTCTGAGCTCCCAGAGCCAGGCCTGAGGATCCAGGTTTTGTTTTTTTTTTTTTAATCTTCTTTTTTGGTGGTGGCGGGTCGGGGGAAACCTGGCAATTCTTTTTTTTTTTTTTTTTTTTTTTGCTTTTTGGGTCACACCTGGCTCTGCACAGGGGTTACTCCTGGCTCTGCACTCAGGAATTACCCCTGGCCATGCTCAGGGGACCATATGGGATGCTGGGATTTGAACCCGGGTTGGCCGCGTGCAAGGCAAACGCCCTACCCGCTGTGCTATCTCTCCAGCCCCGAAACCTGGCAATTCTTAGGGCTTACTCCTGGCTCAGGGGATACTAAGGGGTGCGGGGAGTTAAACAGGGTCAGTTGCGTGCAGGGCAAGCAACTAACTGCCCCTCCACCTCCTGCCCTGGCTCCCGTGTTCTCAGCATTTACTCTCTCCGGCTCCAAGAAGGAACTTAAAGGTGAGCTCCGGGGACAAGGGACGCCGACTGCCCTGGTCACTGCCCTAACCAGGGTCACAGTCAGAACCGTCCACAGAGCAGGGACAGCAGGATTTGCGGAATGAGAGGAGTAGGTGCGAGTCTCTGTTCTTTCTGCAGCGGAGGCTGAGGCTGTGCAGGGACCGGTTCCGGCTCCCACCCCGGGCCCCTGGGCCTCAGTGGCCTGGCTCCTGGGGCTGTGTGGGGCGGGGGTTGGGGGGGGGGCTGGAGGGCCTTGCTTGTTGACGCCTCTTGCCCTCAGCCCCTCCTGGGGGAGTCGTGGCCTTACAGGCTGCAGGGCGGGCCTGCCATGCGCCACGTGACCAGCTCTGGCGCGGCCGGCAGCTGCTCCCCAGATGTGCCCACAGTGCGGTCTTCCAGCCGCCAGGCCGGCGCCTCTGGGCTGGGGCTGCCGGAGCTGCGGGGGAGAGACCTTTGGCTCCGCTGTCCGGGGCCTCCCCCCTGGTAACAGGAGACCACAAGCACCCCCTCCACACTCTACCCCCAGAATTGTGCTAAGGCCAACATGGCCTCTGCCCACCACGTGGAGGGGGAAAAAAAAAGAAAAAAACCCAACCCAGACTCCTCCCCAGACTGCAGGACTGCAGCTCCCGCCCCTGCTGACTCCATCCCGGCCTCCTCTCGCGGCAGCCACAGCAGCTGACCTGCCGCAGGGCCTTTGCCCTTGCTCTCCCCTCTAGGACAGGTTCGCATCATTAATTACGTTAATTCTCATTCTTTGCATTTTAGGTCACCTGTCACCTCTTCTGAGGCCCTTTTATTTATTTATTTTAGGGTGTGTTTGTTTGGGGGGCCCACACCTGGCAGTGCTCAGGTTCCTCCTGGTTCTGCACTTAGGAATCACTCCTGGTGGTGTTAGGGGAGTCTATGGGATACTGGGAATTGAACCCAGGTTGGCCACGTGCAAGGGAAGCGCCTTATCTGCTGTCCTGTTGCTCCGACCCCCTCTGGGGCTCTTTCGGAATCTGCTTCCACTCTGCAGTTTGGTCTGGTCTTTCCTAACTATTCCTAGGATTTATTACCATTGCAGTGATCTTTGTTTTCTTGGGTGCTGTCCACCCTTTGCTCCCCCTTTTCAGTCCTGCCCAGGTTATGAACTCTGGGAGGCCAGAGTTCATGATGCCTTTGGTCACTGTGTATCCCTAAAGCTGAGCACAAGACCTGACCCAGAGAGGGTCAGTGACTTGCTAAGGTCACACAGCACAATGCTTAAAATAAAGTAATATTTAGAGCAATAACTGTTGAATGAACAAGGTTATCTTATGACCCTCCTTTTCCCCATCTGCAAAATGGAGATAAAATTTGAACACACAGAGTTATGGCCCTTCCATACCTAGCACCTGGCAAGCACTCAAAAAAGGCAACCAGCAGGGGATGGAGCGACAGCACAGAAGGTAGGACATTTGCCTTGAAGGCAGCTGCCCCAGGTTTGATCCCCAGCATACCAAGAGCACTGCCAGGAGTGATTTCTGAGTGCCGAGCCAGGAGTAAAATCTGAATATCACCAGGTATGATCTAAAAACAAAAAAAAAAAGGGAAAGAGGAAAGTGACTGGTACAGTCAGTGGTTGTCTCTTTTAGGGGTCTCACTTTCCTATCCCCACCAAATTGTGGACGCACAGGCAGTGTTTGGAAGCTTCACATTCTCTCTTTGGACCAGGTTGTGTAACATCTGCCATTCTCTACCATAGTTTCCCCGTCTGCAAAATGGGAACCGTCTCTGGCCTTCATCTTTGGGGTGTTCTATGCATTCTTGGGTCTCTTGGGTGGAGTGTAGGGGTCCAAGCTTGGGTCCACTTTTTACCTTCCTTCCTGTTTCCCAGAGGCTCAGAACAACGGTCAGGGCGGCTGGAGATAGCCGGTCTGGGCCCCTCCCTACCCCACCCAACCGTCTTCCCCCACCCGCAGAGAGAAAGCCTAGAACCTTCCTGTGGTCTGACACAGGAATGGGGGTGCTCTGGGAGCCACAGGGAAGAGCGGAACCCGGGCCCCGGGAGCTCCCCTCTAAGGTCACTCAGCCCAGGTGATACCTTCAGGTCTTCACAAACATGCCACTCACCCACAGAAGGACACCTGCTTGTCCCTGCACCCCTGGCACAGCACATATGTGTGAACTCCCACAAGCACCCATCTCGCTGGCAACACCACAACCAACAGAGCCACCTGCCAAGACAGCAGCAATACACTGTTGCACAAACCAGCACAGAGGCCTTAAGAGACACCACCCAGGGAACTGCTGTTGGAGTGTTGAATATCTGTAACTAAACTGATGATCCAATAAAGTTATAAAATCGAAAAGAAAAAATTCAGACACACCACCCCAACCCTATCTCTACAACCGACACACCAACGAACAGGGACAGGCCAAGGATGCAACACATGAAGACATCAGTGGAAGCCAAGAGATGGAATAATAGGGAAGGCACTTGCCTTGCAGGCATCCAACCCTGATTCGATCCCTGGCACCACATATGGTCCCCCGACCACCGCCAGGTGTCAGTTCTGACCACAGAGCCATTGAGTTGCCCCTGAGTACTGCAGGGTATGGCCCCCAAAGCAAAACCAAAAACAAACTAAAAAAACCCTGACATGGGATAGTACGACGGGTAGGGCAGCTGTCCCAGGTTCAACCCCCAACATCCCACAGGGTCCCCCAAGCACTGCCAGGACTAATTCCTTAGTCCTCAGCTGGGAGTAACCCCTGAGCATCGCTGGGTGTGACCCAAAAAGCCTCCCCCCCGCCCCGGAAAAAAAACCAACAACAAAAAACCTGACACCCAAATAGGACACGTAAAGCCACATAACACAGTTCCCACAACAAACAACACACACCCAGGTCAACACTGGTCCAACTGCGCTATGCCCACACACAACCTCGCTCTCACGGTCCTAAGAAGTGGACCACATCTGTCATTCCTGAATCCTTTTAGGTGTAGACTCCACACTCCCCACTCCCAAATCACACTACTCAGAACTGTCCCAAGAACACACAGCCATTCAGCCAAGCCCACCCAGACCCCTCAATCATGCCCAGGACCGAGAGGTGTGAGTCAGTAGCTCCGAAGCTGAGACCACCAGTCCAGGGCCCCCTGAGATCAACTGACCAGACCCTCCATGGCGTCTGACAGAGATGAACCAGGGTGGCATGTGTGTATGTGTGTGTATGGGGGGGTTTGCCTTCCTCAGATGCGCCCTGGGAGATGGGTGGAAGCCCAGAAGCCCCCTCCCCTGCCTGGTGCCCAGCCAGCTCGCCCTTGAGTCACCCGTTTCCCTTCCATCTGTTTCTCTTCATGCCTGAGGGCCTAAACCTGGAACCAGCCAAGCGGACAGCTCCCAGGGCCTGCCCAGACCCTGAACCAGCTGAGCACCGGGCTCTCAGGGCCTGCCCAGCGCCCTGCCCACCGGAAGGGCCTGGAGCAGTCCCCACCCTTTCTGCTCACCCCAGTCCAGAATACTCGTCACCAGGGGGTGGCACCCCCAGCTGCACCTTGGCTGCGGGTTGTAGGTGTGGCCATACAACTCATGTTCTATGACTCATGATGATCTCTTAAGTCTTTTAAAAGTCATACTTTTTTTTTTCCGATACAAAAGCAGAGACTTTCTGTTTAAAAGGCATCTCTGAAACACTGAAGGGAGAAAACCTACATCTTGGGGTGGGAGTGATAGTACAGCAGGTAGGGCATTTGCCTTGCATGTGGTGGACCCAGGTTCAATCCCTGGCATCCTATATGGTCCCCTGAGCACAACCAATAATACTTCCTGAGTGGAGAGTCAGGAGTCAACCCCAGAGCACTGCTGGGTGTGGCCCAAAAAGAAAGAAGAAAAGGCTACTCCTTTTATTTTTATTTTTAAAAAATTTAATTTAATTAGAGAATCTTGATTTACAAAGTTATTGATAATTGAATTTTAGGCATAGAATATTTCCACACCAATCTCACCACCAGTGTCATCTTCTGCCAAAGTTCCCATTCTCCATCCCCTCCCAGTCCCCCTGCCTCACTTTCCACCTTGATAAGGCACGATCTGAGTTCGGTGGTTGCAGCTTAGATCTCATATTTTCAGTGCTGTTAAGTTTGTGGTTTGGATATATAACCGTTCCACTTTCCCACATCACCATCATAATCAAAACCTCTGTTGCCCTAGTACTTCCCTTTCTCATCTTCCATCCTTCCTTGATTTCTATCTTTCTCTGTCCTCCTCTCTAAACTCTGGGGTCCAGGGGGAACTAAGCACCCCCTTTACTACATACACTACATTTCCTTGTCCAGTAGGCTATATTCCACTGATAACTGAGATCGTCCCATGTTTGTCTTTCCTCTTCTGACTTACTTCACCCAACAGGATATCTTCCAGTTCTAACCAGGTTGCAGCAAGTGCATGATTTCATTGTTCCTTGCAAGCTGCATAGTTAGTATTCCATTGTGTATATATACACCACGTCTTCATAATCCATTCACCGGCTATTGGATGCCTTGGTTGATTCCATATCTCTGTAGCTTAACTATTGTACCAAGTGCAGTAATGAATAGTGGTGTGCATGTGTCCTTTTGAATGAATCACAGTAGTGTTGTGTCTCAAGAAGCCAGTGGCTTAGAAGCTGTGTTCTGGGTCCCCCTTCTCCCTGCCCCAGAAAGCTAGGATGATATGAGTTCCCATTCCTTCCTTTGGGGAGTGGGTGAGACCACACCCACTGGTGCTCCAGGTCTATTTCTGGCTCTATGCTTCTGAGTAACCCTGGAAATGCTCAGGAACCGCGGGGCTGGAGCCATGGTTCAGTGGGAAGAGCACTTGTCTAGCCTGTGGCTGACCTGGGTTTGATCCCTGACACTCCGTATGGTCCCTGGACCCCACCAGGAGTGCTCCCTGAGTGCAGATGCAGGAGTAAGTCCTGAGCAACACTGGGTGGGGCCCGAGAGAGAGAGAGAGAGAGAGAGAGAGAGAGAGAGAGAGAGAGAGAGAGAGAGAGAGAGAGAGAGAGAGAGAGAGAGAGACAGAGGAGAGACAGAGAGAAGAAATGTAATGTTTGGGGAATCATGCTGTGGTGCTGGGGATTGACTCAGGGTTGGTTGAATACTATGGCAAATGCCTTACCCTCTGAACTATCTCTCCAATCCAGTTTTAATGAGGGTTAAATGACATAAGTCATGTAAAGCACTTAGAAGGAAATCAGCCTGGAAGACTCCAGTAGTTGTCAGGATTAAGCTTCTACCTTTCCTAGACTAACATCCATTAAAGCACAGGCATAAGTTCCACGCCTGTGTTACAGAATTTCAGATTCATTAAAGGCCAACAGCAGAGTCCCTGCTCCACGCTACACACAGCAGAGAAAGAGCAAAACACAAGGTTGGGGTGTGAGGACCCGTGTCCACTTGGGAGTAACCAAATGGGCATAAACACTGGCCACATGGCTGATTCCTGACCACTGTGTCCAGATTCTGCCAACACGTGGGTTTTCACCCAAAGGGGCCACTTGGTAGGACTTAGAGGGGGGAGCCTTTTCGGAGTTGAGGGAGCTTCCCGGGGTGTCTTTGTGTCCCCGCAAACATGATCTGGCTAGGGGGGCAGCGGTGGCCTCCCAAGTTCCCATCCCAGAAAGGGACGGCAAAGGGGTGTGGCTTGGGGGCGACCCCCTGGGGAAGGGAGATCAGGGGGGCTTCCCCTAGGAGCAGGAAGCACCCCACTGAGATGAACAAAGGTAAGGGAAGGGTGGCCAGGCAGCTGCGCCTGGCATTGGCACATCTGGGACGGACACAGGGGACAATTGCCACATCAAACTGCCCGAACTTCAAAGTCTGATCACAGACAATGTTGGTGCGGATGTGGGAAAGCAAAGACTCTCATCAGCGGCGGCGGGTGAGTGTGTAAACTGGTAGGGTCACTCGGGAGCCCCATTTGGCAATATCCAGTAGAAGTGAGCACGGAGACGCGGTGTGACCCGGCAAAGCACACCATCGCCTATGGCTTCAAAGTCCCCCGGAAGTAGGGCAGGAAGGTGGCCGCTGGGTCTGCAGCAGCAGCCAAGGAGACGCTCCCGCTGGGGGCACAGCAAGAGAGCGCAGTCAATGACTCTGGCAAGGGTGTCAGCGGCAGGACCAATGCTTGGGCGTACATGTGCTCTGGGGCGTACAGCAGCCCATGATGCTGCCCAGAGGAATTGTGCCCGGTTTGTCCTTGTGAACAAGGTAGTTGTTTGTCCTGGTAGTTGTGGTATTTGGGGTGGCAGTCATACTTGAAAGGGGGTGCAAAGACATTAGCACTATCTGGAAAAGAGTGGGAAACGTCTGTTCTTTTTGTTTGTTTTGGGTGGGGGGGTTGGTGGGGGCACACCAGCCAGTACTCAGGGATCACTCCTGACTCTGCAATTCAGGGATCACCTCTAGAGGGGCTGGCGGGGGTTGGGGGGGCGGGAACCACATGAAGCCCGGGATGGAAACTGGTTCAGCCGCGTGCAAGGCAAGAGCCTTCAGCCCTGGTTATCTCTCCAGCCCCCAAATCTCGATTCTCTACGATGACCTGACCGGAGGGGAGCAATTAGAGACAACTCTCACAGTTAGCTCCTGGGAGTGGGGGGGACACAGCATTAGTAATACACATAGCGAATTTTAGGTCATTTCACCAAATAAAAAGGCACGCAAGAAAGGAAAGGAGTCTTTCCAGGCAAAAGTGACCCCCAAGCCCCAAGGTTGGGGCCACAGAGATGGAGCTGGGCGCCGGGGCTGCGCGGGCCGGTGTGTCCAGGGGGAAGAGCCGGGAGGGCCCGGGCGCCCTTTGCCCCGTCGGCGGCGGCGGGCCGTGACTTGGGGGCCGGGCGGGCGGGGAGAGGCCCCGCAGCCGCGCCTTTGTTCGGGCGCGCGCCCCCCTGAAAGGCATTCCTGGGCCCGGCGCCCCGCCCCTGGGGGCCGCCCGGCGGCCGGAGCGCCGCGCTGGGCAGATGGGCCGGCCGCTTCCCGCGCTCGGCCCGTGGGAACCGCGCGGGGCGGGCGGGGGCGAGGGCGCCGGGAACCGCCCCGGGGGAGCGGCGCGCAGATGGGGCGGGGGCCGGGCGGCAGATGGGTGCGAGGCCGGCCCGCCGCCCCGCGACAAAGGCTGGGACAGATGTTCGCTGCCAGATGTTCGCGGGAGGGGAGGGGAGAGGGAGCCTGGGAAAACCCCGCGGGCTCTGCAGCCGCTCGGCGCCTGCGGCTGCTCCGGAGGAAGGTGCGCCCGGGCCCGGGCGAAGCCGGAGCGCCCGGGACGGCTCTGTTACTAGCTTGCCACCCGCCGCCGCCCTCGCCACCCCCACCCCCACCTGCGCACGCTTGTCTTTCCAGGTAGACACATCTGGATTCTTGGCGAGATGCACAGCGGGTTCAGACGTTATTAGAGCTTGGGGCCGTAGGAATAGTAAAGCCGGTAGGACGCTTACCTTGCTTACCCTGAACCAGGCCCACCGGGTTCAACAATCCCTGGCGTCCCATAAGGACCCCCGAGCACTGCCAGGAATAATTCCTGAGTCCAGAGCCAGGAGTAACCCTTGAGCATTGCCAGGTGTGTCCCCCACATCCCTCAAAAAGACATTTGAGCCAGCCCGGGTTTGATCCCGTGCCCTATGTGGTTCCCTGCCCCACCCACAGGACCAGGAGTGACCCCTGAGCACAGAGCTAGGAGTAAGCCTTAAGCACAGAGCCAGGTGTAAGGCCTGAGCACCACAGGTCTGGCCCAAACACCACTACCCTCCCTCCGCCTCTCCCCAAGACATCTGGAATGAAGTGCCCTCCTTGGCGCTCCCACTTTTTGTAAGGGGGCCTGTGTTGTGGAGGTGGTGAACACCCCGGTCCCACATCACCAGGGTCATCATGGCAGTAGCAAGGCTGCCTGACACACATCAAGCATTTAGCTCAGCTTTAAATCATTAAATCACCATCTCCTGTAATTCCCACAGCCACCAGGTGCAGAGGCCGTGGAAATAAGAACACGGAGTCCTGAATGATAAGGGACTTGGCTGAGGTTCCAGCAGGGCAGGGCCGGGGCTGGTGCGAGGCTCCTCACTGGTGGGTTGGGATTACCACACCTGCAGCAGCCTCCTGCGGGCTCTTTGCAATGCCACTCCTCTCCAGCCACACAGCCACCCTGGGGTGGGTGCGGCGGCACCTCAGGCCTGCCTGGCTCTGCGCCAGCGCTGGGAGAGGGGCCGGGATGGAGCAGGAAGGAGCTAATATCTGGCGCAGGGAAGAGCACCCGGAACTGGGTAAGTGCAACCGCCCCTACCCGCCCCCCAACTTCCGGTGCTAAAGGCTATGGACAGAGGGACTCAGACCAGAGAGCTAGTACATTGGGCAGCACGCTGGCTTTGTACGTTGCCCACACAATCCCCAGCACTGCCTCTGGTTCCCCAAGCACTGCTAGCAGTGATCACTGAGCACTGCTGCGTGTGACCCTTTCCCCTTCCCCCCAAAGAATGTGATCAGGACAGGGCATGTTGGGACTGGGGTGGGCTTTGTTTGGGGGCCACCCTTGATGGTTCTCTGGGGCTATTTCTCATTGGTAGGGTGCTTGCTTTAATCACTGCTGGTGGTACTGGGGACTATGTTGTCCCAGGTCAAAACCGGCCCCTAGCTTGCTAAGCGAGTACTCCAGCCCTATGGGCTATTGCTCCGGCCCTGGGTTGTATGCTTTGTCTGTTTGACTTTGGGCCATGCCTAGCAGTGCTCAGGACTTATTCCTGGCTCTGTGCTCCAGGACCGCCATGGCAGAGCTTGGGGGACCATATGGTGTACCAGGGAATGGAACCCAGGTTGGCTTCATGCAAGGCAAGAGTCTTACCCACTGCAGTATCTTTTGGGTCTCACCTAGGTTGTTTTCTTAAGTGGGGTGGGAAAGTGGGGAGATCAACAGAGGCCTCTCTGGAAAGATGATATTTTATTTTATTAATTATAATTATTATTATTCGGGGTTTTTTTTGGTCACACCTGGCATTGTTCAGGGGGTACTTCTGGCTCTGCACTCAGGAATCACTCCTGGCAGTGCTTGGGGAACCTTATGGGATGCTGGGGATGGAACCCAGGTTGACCACGTGCAAGGCAAACAGCCGACCAGCCCCCAAATATGATATTTTCATAAAGAACTTATTCTGGGGGGGCTGGAGCGATAGCATAGCAGGTAGGGCGTTTGTCTTGCACGCAGCCAACCCAGGTTCAAATCCCAGCATCCCATATGGTCCCCTGAGCACTGACAGGAGTAACCCCTGTGCATCGCCGGGTGTGACCCAAAAAGCAAAAAAAAAAAAAAAAAAAAAGAACTTGTTCTGGGGGCTGGAGCACATGTTTCACACACCAGAAGCCCGGGTGGGATCCCTTTCCCCTACCCCCCAAATAGAGTACTTGATCCTTCGTTTCCTTCAGCTGGGACAGAGGGGCGGTGGGCAGAAGTCACAATCTGTGTAAAGATCCGGGAGTAGAAGACCTGGGGTATGGCATTAGAGGAATGAACAAAAAGAAGGTGCTAGGCAATGAGGTCCGGAAGCTCTGGACTGGCATTGGTGAGTAACATAGGCCTCTGTAGGTCCCCTTGAGGAGTTGAACGTTGACTCTGGGTGACCCAAGAGTCCAGGGTGACCCAAGAGTCCAGACCTGAGTGAGTGTGGCGGATCTCAACAGCATTGATTGCGCACGAGTGAGGTTGACCATGCACATTTTGCCTGGCATTTCCTCTTGCACAAAGACGGCAGTGATCCAGATCAGTTTCTTTCTTTCTTTCGTTTTTTGAAAGGGGGGCACCCCCAGCAATGCTCAGGGGTTACTTCTGGCTCTGTGCTTAGGAATCACTCCTGGTGGTGCTGGTTAGCCGAGTTCAGGGAAAATGCTCTAACTGTCTGTACTATCGCTCTGGCCCCAGGGATCAGAGTTTCTTAGCTCTGAATCTCCCAGGTGCGTTTAATGTTGGAGAACTATGAGGCAGGAGCATAGCTCAGTGGGCTAGAGCACATCTTTGCGTAGAGGCGTAGGGTTGATCTCTGCCACAGCCTATGGTCTCAAGTATAACCAGGAAGGACCCTGAGCAACAACCTGTGAGCACTGCTGAGTGTAGCCCTAAAACAACAAACCCCTCGCCTCCAAACAAATCAAGTCAGAAAACCAAAGCTGGATGAACTTGGAGAAAGAATCCATACTTCTAGAGGTTGGAGCGATAGCACAGCGGGGAGGGCATTTGCCTTGCATGCGGCCGTCCCTGGTTTAATTCCCAGCATCCCATATAGTCCCCTGAGCACTGCCAGGATTGATCCTGGAGCGCAAAAGACAGGAGAAACCCCTGAGCATCGCCAGGTGTGACCAAAAAACCAAAAAAAAATCCATACTTCTAATATAGTGCCAAAGGCAGGGAGGAATGAATATATAGTGTTGTAGCAGCCTTATTAATAAGAGAATCAAGGGGCCAGAGAGATAGTACATGTTGCCTTGCATGTGACCAAACTGGGTTTGATCCCCAGCATCCCATCACCAGGAGTGATCTCTGAACACAGAGCCAGGAGTCACCCCTGAGCATCACGGGGTATGGCCCTAAAACAAAACAAAACAAAACAAAACACTAGCAGGTGGGGCTATACTATACAAGCAGGGGCATTTGCCTTGCACACAGCTGACCCAGGTTTGATCCCTGGCATTCCATATGGTCTCCTGCATACTGCCAGGAGTAACACCTGAGCACCACTGGGTGTGGCCCCCAAACAAAAACAAAACCAAAAACAAAAGAAACAAGCTAAGGAGACAGTATGCAAGCCTGGGAACCCATGAGACAGCACTTGCTCCTTTACGTGTTCATGCTAAGGGTTTCCTCTGCTGTGTACAAAGATGGAGGGCAGGAAGAACAGCCCGTGGCAAGTTACTCTCTGGCCATCACTAGGATACTGACTGATGCAAGCATATCGATCTTGATAGAGAAGGATCACAGGGAAGTCTCTTTATCCTGATCCAGAAGGATCTTCAAAGTATCGCTGTTACTGTAAGGGTCACACCTAGTGATGGCAGGGAGTTGACTGGGGGTGTCTGGGTGACCACATATATGCAAGGCATGTGTTCTGTTAATGAGACATATTCTCTCTTTTTTTTTTTTTCCTTTTTTTGGGTCATATCCGGCGATGCACAGGGGTTACTCCTGTCTCTGCACTCAGGAATTACTCCTGGCAGTGCTCGGAGGACCATATGGGATGCTGGGAATCAAACCCGGATCGGCCGCATGCAAGGCAAACACCTTACCCGCTGTGCTGTCACTCCAGCCCCTGTGAGACATATTCTTGTGCCCTCAAAGTATATGTTAATAAGTGAAGGAAAATCCTTAAACAAGCAGCAGAGTGTTATGTACAGACTGCTAACAACTTGTGTTCAAAACCAAGAAAATGGATGGGGCTGGAGAGATAGTACAGCAGGTAGGGTGCTTGCCTTGCATGAAACCTACTCAGGTTTGATTCCCCGAATTGCTTCCCTTATGGCCCCTGAGGACCACCAGGAGTGATTCCTGAGTGCAGAGTCAGGACTTAGCCCTGAGCACCCTGGGATATGGCCCACAAACAAACAGACAAACAAACAAAGCCCCAAATCAAAAACAAGAAAATGGCTGGAGGGATAGTTAAGCCAATATCTTTACTCACACACAGCTGACCCGGGTTCAATCCTCGAAATTCCTGAGCACCCCATACCAGGAATGACTCCTCAGCACAAAGCCAGGAGTAAGCCCCCAAAACCAAAACAAAACAAAAGGAAATTCAAATGTAAAGGGTGAGACATTTGGACCCAGACAAGATTAAGGGGGAGAGTAATGTTCCTAGTAGCAGCATGAGGACGGTTTCTTAGCACCTGTGTGTGGACTGGGGGCTGCAGGGCATGGGACCTGTCCCTGGGCTGGGTTCTGGGGAACATTTTTGGAATTCATTTCCTTTATTTTTTATTATTATTTTTAAATAGTTTTTTTTTTTTTTTTTGCTTTTTGCTTTTTGGGTCACATCCAGCAATGCTCAGGGGTTACTCCTGGCTCTGCACTCAGAAATTACTCTTAGTGGTGTTGGGCAGCCATATGGGATGCCAGGGATTGAATTTGGATCGGCCGCATGCAAGGCAAATGCCCTACCCGCTATACTATCACTCCGGCCCCTGGAATTCATTTCCTTTAATGGTTTTATTGCAGTATAATTCACATGTTATATAAATCACCCATTTTGAGGGTTTTGAGTTAGATTCATAGCTGTGCAACCATCATGACAATTAATTGGAATTCATTTTCATCACTCTCAAGATGCATGCCACACTCACTAGCAGTCACGCCCCCGTCCCCCCACAGTTAGCCTGGCAGCCACAAAACTTTCTTTTTGTTTTGGCCACATCTGGTAATGCTCAGGGGTTACTCCAGGCTCTACACTCAGGAATTACTCCGGCAACGCTGGGGGGGAGGGGTCACATAGGATGCTGGGATTGAACCCAGGTTGGCTGCTTGCAAGGCAAATGCCCTACTTGGTATACTGTTGCTCTGGCCTCTGAACTTTTTTATTTGGTTGGTTTTTTTGAACCACACCCAGCATTGCTCAGGGGCTATTCCTGGCTCTGGGTACACTCAGGGGACTTAAAATATGTGGTGCCAGGGATTAAAACCAGGGTTGCAGCCAGCTAAGCTATAGGCAAGGCAGATGTCTTACCTCCTGCACTGTCTCTGGCCCCATGCTCCCCGTTTTTTTCCCCTCAAATGAGGAGATCATACTTAGAGGTACTTTGTTGGAGCCACACCTGGTGGTGCCAAATGAGGGATATGTGCAGGGCAGGGGATCAAACGTCAGACCTTGCTGGTCAAACCCAGCATCACTGGGGCTGAGAGATAGTACAGCAGGTAAGTTATTTGCCTTGCGTGTGGTTTACCTGGTTCGATCCCTGCATCCTATATTGTCCCCTAATACCATCAGCAGTGGTTCCTGAACACAGAGAGATAGGATTAACCCCTGAGCATTGCTGGGTGTGGCCCCAAAACAAAAAACAACAATAAAAGTAGCAAATTGTGTGATTTTATCTTTCCTACTTATGAGTAGCATTCCATTGGGTATATGTGCCATAGTTTCTTTAACCAGTCATCTGTTCTTGGGCACTTGGGTTATTTCCAGATTTTGGCTACTATGAATACAGCTGCAAAGAATATAAGAGTTATTTCAACTTTAATATTTTTAGTTTTGGACTACATTGGGAAGTGCAAGGGGCTTACTCCTAGCTTTGTATTCTGGAGTCACTCCTGGTGGTACTGAGAAAATCATACAGTACTGGAAATCAAGCCAGGGCTGTGCCATGTGCAAAGTGAATGTTTTACCCCCTATACTATTTCTCTCTGGCCCTAAAATGTTTTCAAATGTTTTAAATGCCCAGAGACCCTAGCAAGCTGTGGCAGTGGTTATCTCTTAGGGCTTGGGGTATGATTCACATTGGAGGTGGATCATTTCCTTTCTTTCTTTCTTTCTTTTTTTTTTTTTTCTTTTTGGGTTACACTGGTGATGCACAGGGGTTATACATGGCTCTGCACTCAGGAATTACTCCTGGCGGTGCTGGGGGACCCTATGGGATGTTGGGAATCGAACCCGGGTTGGCCGAGTGCAAGGCAAACGCCCTACCTGCTGTGCTATCACTCCAGCCCGTTTTTCTTTCTTTTTTTTTTTGATTCTTGGGATACACCTGACTGTGCTTTGGGTTTACTCTGGCTCTGTGCTCAGAGATCACTCCTGAAGGATGTTTGGGACCATCCCGGTTGCCGGGAATAGAACCCCAGCTTGCTGCATGCAAGGCAAGTGCCCTATCAGCTGTATTCTCTCTTCAGCTCCTCCCCGTTCTTTATATGCACTTTTACATGATTTTTAAAAATAATAATGTATTCCTTATATTAAAACTGATTAATGGACACATCTGCATCATAAATTTTTGTTTGTTTGTTTAGGGGCCACATCAGGTGATACTCAAGGTTTACACCTGGCTCTGCACTCAGGAATGACTCCTGGCGGTACTCTGGGGACCATATGAGGCTCAAACCTGGGTGACTGTATACAAGGCAAGCACTATATGCAAGCGATAGCACTACCTGCTGTACTATTGCCCTGGACTCCTAGATCATTTGGAAATATAGATCCGCTCTAAGCAAAATTAAAATCATCATTCGTCTTTAACTTTTTTTTCTGAGCCGCACTTGGCAGTGCTCAGGACTTACTCCTGTCTCTGTGCTCAGGAATCACATCTGGCAGGGCTTGGAGAACCATATGGAGTTCTGGGGATCAGAACTGGGTCCGTCACATGCAGGGCAAGCACCCTACTTGTTGTACTATTGCTCTGGTTCAAAATCATCAGTAATCTTCACTCCATAAACGCACCCCGTGGGCCTCAGAAGGCCGGGGCAGAGAACTTGGCTGCGAGCACACTCTCAGTGCTGGAGGTCCAGACATGCTCACCCCCGCCCCCAAGCCCTGTCTGAGCACTGCTGGGTGTGGTCCCCAAACCTAACCCCCAACCCAACCAACCAAAAGTAAGGACAGCAGTAACCCAGAGGTCAAGATTTCAGGTTCTGATAAGGCGAAATTGGATTCCAGTCCTGGCTTGCTGCTTTGGGACTGTGGTACTTGACATGTGAGAGCATCTTCCCTTGACCTCAGCCCTCCCTGCAAATGGGGTGGGAATGAGGTGTCCCCCGGATAGCTGCTGCCCTGTGCTCTGCCCTGACAGCTCTGGTCACTGGCGGGGATTCCTGAGGCCTTGGCGCTCTCACCACTCTCCCTGTCCATGTCTCTCTGTCCTCTTCAGATCAAAGAGGAGACATCGAGCTGACTGACAATGGGGACCGGGGGACATGTGTTGTCCCCCTCTGACTCACAAACCAAAGGGGAATGAGAAGGGGGCTCTTCTCCTCCCTCTCTCCCTTCCCTGGGAAATCCAACAGGTGGTGGGGCCCTGGCACTGGCCTTTGTGCAGGGGTGGGGGGCGGGGCCGGGGGAGGGGACTTTGGAGGGCTGGAGGGGCCCCATGTGTGTCTGGGAAGATGGATGACTTCATTACCATGTGAATCCTGGGAAAAGGCTGCAGGCTGGGTGGTGGGTGGGCGTAAGCTGGGCTGGGGGCTTGGGGTTCTCAGGCCTGGACCACACAGGGGCTGGAAAGGGGTCCCTGAAGCATCCTGAGGGACCCATTTAAAAAATATACAGTGATAGAAAATGGGATTTCCTCTCCTGTTTAACTTCTTATTTTAGGATGTCTCCATCCTGCGGGGATTAAGAGAGCACAGATTGAAAACAAAGAGATTTCTTTAAAGGCAGAGAAAAACTTTTTTTCTCTCCTCTCAGGCAACTTTCCCACTGAAGGCTGCACATTTGGGGCCTGAATGGTTCCAGGGGAGCCTTTCACAGCAGGGCCGCAAATCAGCATCTCTGTGGGAGCATTTCCCAGCAGGCTGAGCCCTGAATGGCCCTTTCATTCATGCAAAATATGTCGGAGGTAAATCCAGGGTGATTAGCAAAGAGCTGCAGGGCAAATTGGGAGAAGCCAGTTTTAGGCCTCTCTAAACAGAAACCAAACCAAGGTGCCATCGGTTTGGCCCAAGTGGATAGAATTGGTTGGGAAGCAGGCGGCAGGGCAGGGAGGGTTAGAAGGCTCAGAATAAGGAGAACACCAATGAGCAACTGTGCTGTGCCCATTTTGCAGATTAGAAGATAAAAGCTTCCTGTGAGCTGGCTAACTTGACATAGTGAGGGAGTGAAAATCAGAATTTCAAATCCTTGTTTTTTTTCTTTTCGGAAGGGGGGGTCACACCCAGTGATGCTCAGGGGTCAGGTGCTCAGGTGCTCTGGTTCTGTACTCAGGAATCACTCATGGTGGTGCTTGGGGGACCAAACCCAGGTTGACCGTGTGCAAGGCAATCGCCCTACCCACTGTACTATCTCTCTGGCCCCTCAAATCCTCGTTTCTAACCCAGAGTCCATGCTCTTTCTCTGAGGTCAGAGGAGAGGATACAGAGGCTCCTGCAGACACCAAGACTGGGAAGTGACACCGGCAGAGGGGAGCATGAAACACAAGACAAGATCCAGAACACACACACACACACACACACACACACACACACACACACAGAACATCAAATAGCGCCTAGTTAGAAACTTGTGAAATGATTGCCTTGAATACCTCATGGTGTGAGTCCTGGGTTCAATCCCATCACCACCAAGGCCGTCAACGATCCTTTCACTATCGCTAACACTCCCAGTGGCCTGTCACACACACCCAAGTGGGCATTTGCTCTCAGCCACACCAAGCCATCACTGTAGACCAGATCATGCCTTCACAAACACAAGTGGGTAGAAGTACATCTATGACGCTGTCCACGGACATTTCCCACGCCCGCACACTTGGACACTCACAGGAGAACATTCTCTCTCTCTCTCTCTCTCTCTCTCTCTCTCACACACACACACACACACACACACACACACACACACACGCGCGCGCGCGCGCGCGCGCGCGCGCGCGGGGTCTGTTGAGCAAAAAGGACCTGGGTCCAAGAGAAGGGTCCAGGGCGCCCCACCCCCACCCCTCACTTCACACCTTGCCTCTGGGTTTCTCTGGCCCCACCTCCTGTGACATGCATGTGTCCTGTGCCTCTTCCACTCTGCCACCCCAGCTGAGCCCTTTACCTGAGGGGGTGGACATTAGCTCCCAGCAGTGAGGGCACCAGGCACAGGGAGTACCTGAGCAGAACCCCAGAGGTGAAGTCTTCTCTTCTTTCTCTCCCAGAGCGGGTCCCAGGGCACAGGGCAGGGCCACCCCAGGGCACTGAGGAGCTTTAGCGTGGTGGGGAGGAAAGGCCTGTAAGCAAACCTCAGGGGCTCTCATCCACCACCTGGTCTCACTTTCAGATGCAGATGGATTCTCTGTCTTACCTGAAAAGGACTGAGAAGGCAGATGCTGCCAGGTATTGGGTGAGATGACAATTGGCCAAAAGGCAAAAGAAAGGTTACTAAAAGTGGAAACAAAATAGAAGTCAAAGGAGGATGGACTGCAGACAGGCTCTGAGTTTAAAATACAAAATAGGCCTGAAAATAACTGAAATCTTGGGACCAGATTTACATCAAGTAAGGTTCTTTCCTTACACACGGATGATCCGGCTTCCATCCCTGACATCCCATATGAGCACCTCCAGGAGTGATTCCTGAGTGTAAGGAACTCCTGAGTATTGCCAGGTGTGGCCCAAAAAGAAAAGAGAGAAAGATATCTTAATCTATGTGAAGGTATTAATAGCAGTAATCTATGGCTGGCAGAATATGCTGGGTTTTTTTTTGCATTTTGGGTCACACCCGGCAATGCACATGGATTACTCCTGGCTTTACACTCAGGAATTACTCCTGGTGGTGCTCAGGGGACCATACAGGATGCTGGGAATCAAACCCGGGTCAGCTGCGTGCAAGGCAAATGCCCTACCCACGGTACTATTGCTCCAGCCCTAGGAATATGCTGTTTTACTTCATAACTTCACACATTCTAATTTTCCATTATTTTTGGTGAGTGGGGGGGGGTCATACCTGACCATGCTCAGCGGCTACTCCTGGCACAGTACTCAGGACCAAGAGGTGCTAGGGATCAATGCCAGAGGTCCCACATACAAAACATGCATTTCAGCCTTCTGAGCAATTACCCCCACCCCATGTTCTAATTTTATTTATTTTTATTTCCAGGGTGGTGGGGTGGGGTGGTGGTTTGAGCCACACTCAGCAGTGCTCAGGGTTTACTCCTGGTTATGCATTCAGGAACCACTGCTGGAGTGCTTCGGGACCAGATAGGATGCCAGGGATCGAACCTCGGTAAGCACCCTACATCCTGCGGTATCACTCTGGCCCCATATTCTAATTTTCTATAAGGCATGGCTTCTGGATAACACAAGTTTTTGTTTTTGTTTATAGTTGCTGTTTTTTGGGAGTCATACACCTAGCTAGAGTGATAGCCCTGTGGTAGGGCGTTCGCCTTGCACAAAGCTGACCCGTGTTCAATTCCTCCGCCCCTCTCGGATAGCCTGGCAAGCTACCGAGAGTATCACACCCGCACAGCAGAGCCTGGCAAGCTACCCGTGATGTATTCAATATGCCAAAAACAGTAACAATGTCTCACCATGAAACGTTACTGGTGCCATTTGAGCAAATTGATGAGCAATGGAATGACAGTGACAGTGACTGTGACAGACCTAGCTGTGGTCAGGGATCACTCCTGGCAGTGCTTGGGGAACTGTATGTGGTGCTGGGTTGGCTGTGTGCAAGGCAAGTGTCTTATCCCTTGTACTCTCTCTAGTCCTAGAGAATTTAAAAAAAAAAAAAGATTTTTAATGGCACATGACAAGGGGGTAGTAGCTTCTTGTGGCCCAGAGTTTGGGAAGGTTCCCGATTGCTAATGTCAGGGCCTTTCTCCAAATTATCTCCTCTGGACAGTGGAGACTCAACAGGTGGGCCGGGCAGCAACAGGTGTACCTAGGGTGTGAACTGCAGCTGTTGCTGTGGCTTTTTAGTTTTAGTTTTTTTCTTTTTGGGTCACCCTGGTGATGCTCAGGGGTGGCTTCTGGCTCTGCACTCAGGAATCACTCCTGTCGGTGCTTGGGGTGGACCATATGGGATGCCAGGACTTGAACCCAGGTCGGCCCGTGCAAGGCAAACACCCTACTCACTGTCCCATTGGTCCAGCCCTGCTATTGGAATTCTTCCTGAAAGACTACACTGCCTAGTCCAGACTGGGCCATCCTGGGGCCTACAGTGAGGGGTGTGCTCGTGACTGGTGCAGGTTTCTGGGTGTGCACCTGGGTGTGTATTGCACAGGCTGCATTGCCCTGTGTGGGGGCATTAGGCATGTGCCCAAGCACCTGCAAAGAGGACCCCAGCCCTTCATCTGGGACTTTTGATTTTTTGTCTTTGGGCCATACCTAGCGATGCTCAGGGGGTACTCCTGACTGATCAGTCCTGACGGTGCTTAGGGGATCATATGGGATGCTGGCGATTGAACCCAGGTTGGCTGTATGCAAGGTAAATCCACTACCCGCTGTACTATCTCTCCAGCCCCTCTGCCTTAGCTAAAAGTTGCCAGAAGTTGAAACTTCTGATACTTGACTAGACCCAGGAACTTGAAGGGCCTTGCCACATTTTCGCTTGATTTTTCCCTCTCAGTTTTGGTGTTGAGGGCTCTTCCCAACTGACTTGGTGTTGGAGTCACTTTTGGAAGTGCTGGGGTCAAGCATGTCTCCAGGCTTTGCCCTCGACTCTTTTAGGCTATTTTGTTTGTTCGTGCCCTACCTGCTATTCCAATGCTCAGGCCCATCGCTTAGGATATTTTTGTTTGGTTGGTTTTGGGCCACACACACCCGGTAATGCTTAGGGGTTCCTCCTGGCTCTGCACTCAGGAATTCCTCCTGGTGGTGGGTGCTTGGCGTACCATATGGGAGTTCAACAGATTTGCATTCAGATCTCATCTTTGTCATTTGCAGGTGGGTTGTGAGCCTAGACAGGTATAAGATGCTTCCTTGGCCAGATGGAGTTCATCGTGAATATTTCTTTTTCCTTAAGGCTAAATTTGTTATTTGCACTTGTCTTTGGAAAATGTGGCCACCTGCAGAAATATTAGAAATACAAAAGATTACAAAGATCACATTTACAGCAGATTTCTTTCCAGGTCACCTAATTCCTGTTGTTGGCTTCAACTTTACCCCAATAGGAATTTTTTATACTTCTTCTAGACTCTTCTGTATGTATAGTTTGGAGGGCCACACCAGGCTGGTAGGAACAGGAGGAATAGTATCATTTATGGAGGCTTTTGGAGCCCCCCTTTCGGAGACTCATGAAGCTCCCTGGGAAGCGGTGATTGTGATTTAGTGGGAGCCTGGGCTCTAATGAAGGTCCCAGACTGGCCAGTTCAGCTGCCCCAGTGAGTGCCCTTATCTTTCTGGCTGGACCTTCAAAGGAGGAGAGGAAGTGGCAGGCCCAGAGTTCAGCAGACGGCTGCCCATCACTATCGTCCCATCTTCTGGGTAGGAAAACCAAGATAGTAGGTCCTGGAGAGATAGACAAGCTGGTGAGGCCCTTGCCTTGCATGTGACCGACCCAGCTTCAATCCCTGGTACTTCATAGGGTCTCCGAATCCTGCCAGGAGTGATTCCTGAGCTCAGAGTCAGGAGGAAGCCCTGTGCATCACTGGCTGTGACCCCCACCCTTGCCCCTACCAAAAAAAAAAAAAGAGGAAAACCAAGGTAGAAGGCCAGAAACTGCCCTGCGGTCCACGGCCCACGAGCTGAAATGCGCGTCCCCGTCTCACTGGGTGTGGAAATGAGAGCAGGGAAAGCGAGTGACCTGCTCCAGCAAAGGACCCTAGGAGGGCAGGGATCCTAGTAAGGCTCAGAACTAGTGTTGGCTTGAGGCCCTGCGGCAGCCGCCTGGACCCGCCCACGGGGGCGGGGCTCCAAGGCATCGGGCGGGGTTTCCGGCCCGTCCCCGCCCACGGGGGCGGGGCTCCCAGACTACGCCCCGCCCCCGCCCCCGCCGCCTTCCTGGCAGCGGCGGCCGTTTCCTGCCTGCGCGGCTGGGCGGGCGGCCGGCCCATCTGGCGGCCCCCACGGGGCGGCGCGGGGAGGCGGCCCAGACTCACTGGAGCCAGGCGCCGGCCGGGCGGGGTTGCGGGGGAGCCCTGCCCGCTTGGAGAGCCCAGGTGTGGCCGCGGCGGGGGCGGGGGCGGCGCTTTCCTTCCCGCTCGGCCCTTCCTGACGCGCCCGGGGCAGGATGCAGCCTTCCCGGCCTCGCGGCGGGAGAGGAGTGCGCACGCAGGGGGCAGCCGGGCCCTATCCGGTGCCCACTCCTTGGGAGACCCCGGCCAGCCGTGCCCACTTTCCGGAAGGTGTGTGTGCGGGGGGGCAGGGCCGGGTGGTGGATGTCTCCTTTCTTCTGTTTGATTAAGAACGACCGAGCTCGGATCCCTGCATCCCACCACCCCCCGCCCCCGCCCGTGGGAGCTGGACACCCCAGTCCTGCATCGGGTCCTGCATGTGACCCACAGGACAGCATCCAGTCCTCAGCCCGCAGACGTGCCCTGAGCAGAGTCAGCCGGGGCATGGGGCACGTGGGGGTTATGCTTGACCCCCCAGGGGCACTGCAGGGCTTCTTCCCCCCCCCCCCCATTGCAGGAGCGGTGGTCCTGGGAGGGGAGGGTCTTGGCCAGGTGCGCTGAGGCAGGACAGAGCCGGCCCTGCTCCAGCAGATGCGACTCTCTCCCCGCCGCCAGCCCCCTCCAGGAAAGGGACCCCAGAATCCGGGTACAAATCCTCCCTGTGCGATTAAAGTCTCTACTTGTTTCCTTTGTAAGTGAAAAAATGAGTAAAATAAAACCAAGACGAAAAAACAACAACAAAAAAACCAACGGAGGTTTTCTGCCTCACAGGGCTGTTACAACTATTAAATGTTTCTGAAATACATAGCATAATGCTAGACATATGTTAAATACAAATGAAATAAGTATGTTTTGGGGCTCTCTGCCCAGATTGGTCTTGCCCCCAGGGGCTCCCTCCCACCTACTATAACCCCGGAGCCTGCAGAGGCCTGGAGGAACCCCAAACAGATCAGGGGCAGAACACGGGGGCTTGGCGGCTGCTGCCCAGGAATCCACCCCCACTCTCCCGGGTGAGACTGGCGCCAGGCCCACCCAGAGCCCTGCCCAGCCGCCCACTCCCGCCTCCCCAGTGCGCAAGCCCGATCAGTGCCCGGCCTGGTGCCATTTTTCCATGGGACTCTGGTGGTGGCGGTTCACATCTGGAGTCTAGACTCGGAGGCTCTGCGGGCCGGGCCTACCGCCCGGGCGGGCCACGGCTGCCCGCTGTTTGCTCAGCTGAAGCTGGTTAATTGGAATTAGAGTGGCCGCTGTGGTGCTGGCTGGCCGGGCGGGCCCTGGACGGCCGTTGCCGAGGTCTGTGGAACATCTGGCCCCGCCAGGATGGTCATTAGGTGGCAGGCGCCCGGCGCCACTGCCACCTCAGGCTCCGCTGGGGGCCGGCGGTGACTCAATGAGGTCTTTGTAGGCCCCGGGCCGAGGAGCCAACCGCGCTGTGTGCCTGGGCTGTCTGCCCCATCTGCCGCCCTCAGAGGGGCCTTGTTCGAGGACCACATGGCCTCCCCTCTGGAGGCGGTGGAGCCGGTGAGGCCGAGAGCCCCGAGGTGCAGCGGCCCCCTCTTCCTTGCCTCGTAGCATCCCAGGAAGGCCCAGCGAAGGGTTCCTGTGCGCACGGGCCAGCAGCCGCAGCCCCGGGGTCTGGAGAGGGGCTGCGCCGCCCTGGTCTGCGGTGGCCAGCAGGCTCCCCTCTGCTCACGTCCGCACACCCGGACTGAGAATAGCACCTATGGTCTGAGGCGGCGGGCCTGGACTCCATGCCTAGAGAGATGACAGTGACACTTGATTCTCTGAGCTTACTTGTCCTTTAGCCAATCCAAACTCTGGGGAGCTTTCGGCCTCCAGCCTGGGTCTTGGGAAGGGGCGGGCTGGGGTTTGGAGACTTGAACCTGAGGCCGTGCCCTCTCACCTGTTTCTCAACCCCATGATCCTGTGCCAGGCAGGTGGGGAAGGGCCGTGCCCGTCCTCTCCTTGCCTGGTCCTCTGGGGGTTCTCCCGCTGGCCAGGGCTGCTGTCCGTCCTGGAGAAAGCCTGATGCTGCCTTCCCCAGACCCTCAGGCCTTTCTGGGGCTCGTGGCCCGGCCTCCCTGTGGGGATGGGGACACGCCTACATCAGGCTCCTCTGGACCGTGCAGGAGTCACTTTGGAAGGTCCCTGGCAAAACGCAGAACAGAAGTGATGGGCTTTGGTGTCCAGGCAGTCTCGAGTCCAGCATGCTCCTGCTGAAGCCACTGAGACCACAGAAGCTGCTCCCGCCGGCCCGGGAATTAATTGAAACTTCTCGGGGGCTGCAAGGCTCTGTCTGCCTCTGGCTTTCCGGATGCCTGTCCCGTGGGGCCAGGGCCGCTGCGCCTGGCACGGGTCCACCACACTCGTTTGCCCCGCTGGTGGGAGTGGCTGGTGCTGGGGTGAAGGGCCCAGAGCCCGTTCTGCTGGCCAGAGAGTGTCCTTGGGGTGCTCAGCTGACTGACTGGTCCATGCAGGGCCAAGACCTCGGGGCACAGAAGGGAGCAGAGGTCATGGCCTCACCCCAGACAGTGAGTCCAGAGTGCCCAGGACTGAGCACACTGAGAAGGTTTTTTGCGGAAGGGAAGACCCAGTAAATCCAACACAAGATGCGGGGGCGGCGAGTTCGGCCAGTACAGCGGCCCGTGGGGGCAATGGAATGAGTTTTTTTAATGGGAGGCAAAGTCAGTTCGCAATACAAAACCCTACAAAGCACACCCACTTTCCCCACCTGGCACCTGGGGGATGGGGACCGTAGGGGGCTTCCTTTGCCTGTGGGGGGTGGAGAGAGGCAGGGGCGGGCCAGCCCCACAGTCAGTCGGTCGGTCGTTGGTTGGTTGGTCAGTTGGTGGGTCTGTCGGTCAGCTGGCTCCCGTGCCGGCAGGCTGCACGTGCGTGCGAGGTCCCGCTGGCCGCTCTGGCTGCAGGTCTGGGCGCTGCCGTGTCACTTCTCCTTCTTCTCCAGCCCCTGCGACCCCGACGCCTCGGTGCCCTCCTTGGATTCTGTCACTGCTGCTGTATCCTTAGGATTGGACTCCTCGTAGCTGACCGGAAAGCAAGACAAGCAGAACATCAGGCTTAGAGGACGGGGAGACTCCTGTGTGACCGGCTGGTGGGCTGACCCTCCCAGGAAGCCCCTCGGCACATGGGAACGCCTGCCCTGCGGCCACCGCCTGCCTCTGACAGGAGGTATCTGTGCCCACAGTAGCCACGAGACAGCAAGGGCAGCGGCGAGGGGAGGAGAGGTCAGGCTCAGGCTGCTGCAGACCGGTGCTAGGCTTCCTGAACATTCCACCAGAGAGCAGTGGCAGGGGTGGCAGGAGAAAGGCCGGGAGACGGGCCGCCTCCCGGGGTGCAGGCGGGGGCTGGGGCAGTTCTCCCGGCAGGTGGCAAGGCGCCACGCTTGCAGGCGGACACCCTGGCTTACCTCTTACTATGGACTTCACTCATTGAGCAACTGAGTTCAAGCCAAGGCCAACAGCACATTTCCTCACCAGCTCCCCCCCCACCCCTCGAGGCAGGAATGTGCCCACTTAGGGATGAAGAAAGAGAACTCGGGGAGAGGAAAGTAACTTGCCCAAGGTCATGTATATACGCACAGTGAGGAGCAGTAGCAGCCCCACAGCCTGCACCCTCTCTCGGGAGCCCCACGTTCCCGGGGACACCCCAGGCCATGGCCCCCAGGCCCGGCCATGGACACCTGGCGGTGGCGTGTGGAGAGAGGGTCGTGCCACCCGCCCCAGGCAATGCTCCCTGGCCCGTGCCCTGGAGTTGGGTGGGGTCTGCCCTACCTTGGGCCTCGGGGCAGTGGGGGGAAGTGGGCAGGCGGACACCCGCTGGGCACTACATGGCGCTGGGGCTGTGCGGGCGCCGGCGGTGCGGGCCGGCCAGCTTCTGCTGCATGGAGTCGGCCAGGCTGGCAGGGGAGCCCGAGACCGTGGGGAAGTGGGTGAGCCTCGGGGTGTGAGGCAGGATTTCCGCCGAGGACTCGTAGCTGTGTGAGAGACAGACAGAGAGAGAACAAAGAGACGGAGAGGAGAGACTGGGGAGGGCCGAGCCTGCGGGCGTCAGGGCTGAGGGACACCACCCCCGGGGACCCCATGCAGCTGTGCAGGAGGCGGGGCGCGTGAACCCCAGAGGCCCACGCCAACAGGCGCGTGCTAGCACAGAGGGCCTGCGCCACCCGGGCTTGTTCATGGGGGGGTGCAGGCGCCTTGAGGGGGGCCAGTGACAGGGCTGGGCTGCCCTTGGGCAGGTGGGCCCACAGGGAAGGGAGGACTGAAGGAGACAGCAGGAAAGGAGAAGTGGTGGGCAGGGAAAAGAGGGGCCTGCCTGCGCTCACTGTGCCCCCAGCTCCTCAGGCCTGCACAGGGCGGTGGGGGGCACTGGTCGGCAGAAGACACTCAAAGCCGAGCTGGTAATCGGGGGCCGAAGCTGGGAGGGGGGAGGCCCCCCTGGCCCCAGGCTCACCCCCAGCCGTGCCTCTGAGTGTGTGGGGCTGCAGGCGGGCGGGCGGAGAGCCCGGGCTCAGGGCAGGGCAGAGGCAGGTGCGGGGGAGGGTGAGTCACGGGTTCCCTGCAGGCAGCCAGGTGCACCGAAGGCCCCCGCAGGCGCTCGGAGGGACGACCGGGGCCAGGCAGGTGGAGCGGGGTTGCGGGCCCCCAAGTGGGCAGCTTCCAGCTATTTCTGGGTCCCTGGCAGGCGGGTCTGGGGGTGTCGGGGAGCAGACACCTGTCGGCGTCACGAACTCGGGGGCAGGGGCGAGGCTGTGCACAGGGCGTGGCAGGTGTGCGTGTGGCTGCAGGAAGGAGCGTGTGCAGCTGTGCGGGACCTGCCGTGTGGGGGCTTTCTGCCAGCCAGGGCCCTTCTCCTCTTACTCAGATGGGAGGACCGAGGCGCGCGTGCACGGGGGCGGGGGGGGGGGGTCCTGACGTCACCGGGCAGCAGAGGAGGGTGGGGACGGGGCAGTGAGCCCAGAGACAGTTCCGGCTGCTGCCCTAAGCCAGGTGCCCCAAGCGGCAACAGACACTGCAGGGGATAGGAAGGCCCCGCCCGGCCTTACCTGAACATCTCTGTCACTTCCCCCTTGGCCAGTGCCACCAGGACGGGAAAGCCGATGCAGGCGGGGACCAGGTAGAGCAGAGCTGGCTGCGGAAGGACGGAAGGACGGGGCAAGTGAGGGGGCGGGCGGGGCACTCACCTGGGCCCTTTGCTGGGCGTGGCGGCTCCGCCCTCTCAGGAACACAGGGAGCCCCCAATCTGCCCAGCACCCCTGCCTGGGTGCAGCCTATTCCCAGAGAGCCTCAGTCCTTCGGTGGGGACTAAGAGGGACATGGCTCTGCCAGGACTCGCCCAGGGGGCCAGGCTGAGCCTGTGTGTCAGAGACGTCAGCGGGGCCGGGGGAACACCACAGGCCTCCGAGGAGGAGGATGTCACGGTGTCCCGGCCCTCAGCCGTGCCGACTCAGAGCGACTCTCCTCAAGCACCCGGCCCAGGTGCAGCCCCGCAGGCGCTCAGTGATCCCTGAGGTCTGAAGCCCCCAGAAGTGACCCTTGCGTCCTCCTGTAACCTGCCCGGACCCGCCCGCCCGTCTCCTGGTCACTGGCGGCAGGCCCCCGCCCTGCAGAGTCTGGGGTGCTGGCCTGGCTGTGAGCTGCAGGCAGGCCCGTCCACTCGCCATCCCGCTCCCGGGGCCTGGCACGCAGAAGCCGGCCCGGCCAATTCTGAGCAAATGGCTTCAACGCGGGGGCTCAGGACGGCCGCCTGGGAGAGGACACTGTGCCTGGCCGGGGCTGGACGCCATGAGCATCCCTGCCGGCCCTGCGTGTCAGGACCCACGTTTCCTAGAGGAGCTGGCGGAGGCGGGGGAATGAGCTGCCCGAGGCCCCAGAGCGTGGGAAAGTAGCGGAGCTGGGGCTCAGATCGGACAGCCACGCCTCCCCGCCGCCCCCCACGGCTGCAGGGCCCGGCTAGGAGTTAGGTTCTGGGACAAGACTGATGTCGCTCACAGTGACACAGGCCCACACCAAACCTGGCAGAGGCAGCCAAAAGCAGGACTCAGCAAAACTTACAACCTCAAGTGCATCTACTAGAAATGAGCAAAGCAGGCGGTCTAAGCTCCCAAGTCGGGTAAAGCTAGGGAAAGGTAAAACAAAACAACCCCCCCTTCCAAAAAAAACCAAAACCAAAACAAAACAAAAACCAACAAAAAACAAAACCAAAACCCCCGAGGAAAAAGAAATGAAGGCCGAAGCAGAAATCAATGAAGTAGAAAATGGAACAAACACAAACGTACTAAGCGATATTTCCGAAAAGTCGATCTCCTCATACCCATTTCATAGATGAAGAGGCTGAGGACAGGAGGGAAAAGGCTCTGCCCTAATCACACAGCCGGGCAGGATGTGCGCGCAGGCTCCTTGATCGCTAAGTCCAGCATATTCTCTTCGCTGCGGCTATGCTGGCAAAAGAGAGGGCTTTCCAGGGAGGGGGGAGGGAGAGGTCAGGCCCCCTCAAGCCCACCTCGCAGCCACCCTGGAGCTCCTCTGGGAGTCCACCTGTCCTCTGCCTTGGGAGCGGAAACAGCTTCTGCTTTGTTTGTTCTGTTTCTGAGGGCCACACCCGGTGGTGCTCTGTGATGCCCGGGAGGTGCTCAGGGCCCCTGCGAGGCAAAGTGCTCAGGGCCCTGCGAGGCAAATGCCCTGCCCGCTCATTTATCTCTCTGGAGCAAAACAGTTTTGCTGAGGGGGCGGGGGGCTTTACGGGTGGTGAGGGGACTCCCGAGAGAACAGGGAGCGCTTCTCCGGCGGGGACACGGGCTACCCCCCCCCGGGCGGGAGGCGGCTGAGAGTTCTCTGCTCTCAAAGGACGAGTTGAGGCCTCCAGAGAAAATGAGAAGGAGTGGGTGGGAGGCCCAGCGGGGGTTGGGGAGCTGGGCCGCCCCCATGCCCCATCTGCCTGGGCTTTGTGGTGTGGCCTTGGCTACAGCACTTCCCTCTGCGCCCCAGGCCCAGGGTTCTCCCGAGCTTGCACTGTGGGTGGGGCTTCCGGCCAGGCTCACAGACCAGGTGACCCCATCAGGAAACCATCGCCTGCGGCCAACGGAGAAGGAGATGGCAAGACAATTCCAGCAGCTGGCCACATGGAAGAGGGTGGGGGGAGCCGCAGGGGAGCGCACGGGCTGGGAGCAGAGGCGAGGGGCCCCTGGACTGCAGTCAGACCCCCTGGAGGTCTCCTGTCCTCTCCCCAGCAGGAACCCGCCCTCTCCTTGGCCTCCTGCAGTGTAGCCAGGGACCAGTGCAAGCCTGCCACCTGGTGGCCTCCTGGGGAATGGCTCCCGGCCTGGGCGACCGCAAAGGGCTGAGCCGAGTCTGGCTGGCCTCCTTGCCAAACGCAGATCACGCTCAGTGCGCAAGATCCCCGTGACTCTTTGGAGCAGAAATGAAGGGGAGGTGGTTCCCACTGGCTTTTGCTCTGCCCCACTTGTTCTTCTACAGAGAATACCAGGGTCAGGCGGGGACTCAAGAGTGCTGGGGAGCATCCTTTGCGTGCAGGAGCCCCTGATTTGATCCCTGACGCCGTGGGCCCCCTGAGCACCACGAGGAGCAAACCCCAAGATGGGAGAAGCTCCCAAGCACTACCGGGTGTGGCCCCCAACTCCTCTCCCTCCATGACCTGATGCCCACTGTGCAGACACTGTGACCTAGAACTACCGTAAGGACTGAATGCGTTAGTGAGCAGAGCACTTAGCTGAGGGCCTGCAGAGAGCGAGCAGCCTGGTGATTAACTCAAAGGGGCCCTGGGGAGAAAGGGCTGAGGGGAGCACTGCCAGGGCCTGGACACTCACTGCACGTCCACAGCGGCCCCTCTTTCTTGTTCTTTTGATTCCGGGGTCACACCCAAGCAGTGCTCAGGAAAACGCACAGTGCCGGGGCTTACCTGAACCCGGATTCGTGGAAGCGTCTGCGTGGAGGCAAACGCTTATCTCCCCAGCCCTGGTTTTTGTGAATCTATGAGGGACGTTAGCCCAGCGAGCAGGGGAGTCTGGCCTCACGCCAGGAGCCAGCAGGCCCAGAGTGTGGGCGAGGGCGGAGCCCTGGTCCCACCACGCGCCCATGGGAGACACCTGAGCTCATCTCCCACCTCTGCGGGCCCCTTCCGAAGGACTGAGCGCAGCCTGGCACCTGGGAAGGCCTCTTCCTTTTTGTGGTGGGACTGAGATTGGAACTGGGGGCTCCTGCAAGTGAAGCCAGCCCGTGCTCCCTGGGCCAGCTCTGCCCTACCCCGGCCAGTGACCCCTCCGGCCACACGGGCGGCTCCTGCCCAGCTGCCGTCTCTCAGGGGCAGGCCAGCACTCAGTGTGGTGGAGGGCAAGTGACGGCAAGGCGGGTGGGCACTGGGCTGAAACACCCAACACCCACCCCGCCCCCTTTTCCACTGGCCTCCCCACATCTGCTGCCTCTGGGGCCAGGGGACGCTAACAGGCCCGTGAGATGTGGGCAAAAACTTGCTGAGGATCCTGGAAAAGGCCCCGCACTCCTGACAAGGCGCCAGGCGCAGCTAATGTCCCCATCCCACCCACACGCGTCTGCTGCCCGCAGTGGCGGCTGCCTTGTGACATGGAGGAAAGTCCAAGAGGATCACGGCCGTGCTTATGGACGCCCCTGGGTACCGCCCGGCTCTGCACTGCTGGCCACCTGCAGTGACCTCGCCCTGCAGCCCGCCCCGGGGACCCACTGAGTCCCGCCGTGCTCACCTGGGCATGCTTGAAGATGTGCATGATGAAGATGGTGAGGCCCAGGCCAAAGATGTAGGCGGCAAAGCTGGTGTAGAAGTAGGTGTGGGTGTTCTTCTTCAGGCTTCCAGGAAGGTGGGGGGCGGGGGAGAGGGGAGGCAGGTCAGTACTGGAGAAGCAGCGACCCGGAGTGCGGCGGGGACCCCAGGAGCCTGGAAGTAGGCGGGGGCATCCTAGTGTGGCCCCCAACTGTCTTTGAACCTGGAACCTGTCACCCCGCTTTCACGCCACCCCCCACCGTCTGTTCACTCGGGGGCAAAATGGGAAAACCACAAGCTGTCTCCCCAGGGCTGTGCATGTCAAACAGCTTAAACAAAACAACACCCAGCACCCAAGGCCCAAGAGAGTGGCTGTATTTTTAGGCAGTGCATGAATCACCCAGAACTCGTGGGAGGAAAAAAAAAAAAAATTCTTGGTCCACTCCCCAGGGATTCTGCTCTAACAGGTCCCGGGCAAGCGCCAGGAAATCTGCATTCTGAAAACCTCAGGTGGCTACGACACACTGGCAGCTCAGGCTCTGAGATGCGGGAACTGTGTCTGCACGGGGCGGGGGCCCTGCTCAGCCCTGCCCTCACCCCTCTGTCCTCTGCTGAGAGAGCTCCACAAGCCCACCCGGGCCCAACCTTCTCTGAGTGGCCCAGGGAACTAACTCGCCACCCCTCCTCTGTGCCTGGTGCGGCAGCTGCAAGCACCCCAACAGCGCCCCCTGGGGGAAGCCTCTGGGAGTGCGGCAGGGATCCTGGAAGCGGCTCTGCCCAGCTGGTCTAGCCTAGCCGCCAAGTCCGTGCCTTGCCGTGTGCTGGCGGCGAAACCTGCCTCACCTGCAAGACGTGGGGTCTCTGCATGGGCACAGGTGGAGGAGAGTGCCGGGGTGTGTGTGTGTGTGTGTGTGTGTGTGTGTGTGTGTGCGTGTGAGCGTCCTGGGAGTGACTGTTAATAATGGTGGGGGATGTGAGTGGGCAGAGCCGAGGTGCCATGCACACGGGGGTTCGGTCTCACACCTCTCCTGGCCCCTGGCCACACTACTGCTGGTTCTGCCTCGATGGGGACACATGGAGACAGAGCAAAGCTCTTAATCCCCTCAAGACCAAGCACCCACTCACGCCCTCCACGCACACCTTTCCCTATTTTTTGTTTTTATTTATTTTTGGGGGGAGGAGGGTACATACCCAGCAATGCTCAGGGCTTACTCCTGGCTCTGCACTCGGGAATCATTCCTGGTGGTGCTCAGGGCACCACGTGGGGAGCCAGGGTCCGAGCCTGGGCCGGCTGCATCTCGGGAAGAGCCCACCCGCTCCACTACCCTCTGGCCCCACCTTCCCCGTTTCAGCTGCAGAACTGAGCTGGCCTGCTCTCCTCTCCCCAGTGCTCACTTCCTACAATGGGGCGAGACACAGACAGGGCCTGAGTCGGGACACTACAGGGCTGGGGGCCGGGAGGGGCATGTTTCTCTGTGTGTATGCTGGTGGGGGGGCCCCCCGAGGGGCAGAGTTTTCAGCTTACTTACCTGATGTCAAAACGCAGCAGCAAGGCGATGAAAATTCCTGCGGGGGGAGAGCGTGCGTAAGAGGGGTGCAGAGACTTCCCGCGGAGCCCGGAAGGGGCGAGACAGGAAGCAGCCGGCCACCAGGCCCCTGGGCTGTGCAGGGGGGAGACATGATGTGCCGACCGGGTTCAATCCTTACTACTGTATCCGGTCTTCAGGCCAACTGAAGGTGATCCCAGGGGTCGGAATAAGCCGTCAGCACCGTCAGGCGTGGCCTAGCCTCCCCCGACACTCCCAAAACATAGCTTGCCCAGTTGTGGAACCAGTGCCGTGGGCCACAGGGGTGGCCGCTACCCCATCTGTCCAGCCTCGGCCCACTGGGAAGCAGCTTTGGCGCCGTGGTCTTGCCAGCATGGCGGTGGCAGCACCGGGCTGCGTGTCACTGGCCTGTCCACCCTCAGGCCCCCCACGCAGATGCTGCTGCTGTTCAGGAGCCCGGCGCGGGGCGAGGGCACGGCCGCTGACCGTGGAGACACCAGCACTGGAAGTGCACAGGTGGGAGGGGGAGCTTCCTGTGTCATCAGCTCTCAGGGGGCCCCGAGGGGGGGAGATGTGGGCAGCGAAGGAGGAGGGGCTCTTTGCGGGGGGGCCATGTGCAGTCGTCTGAAGGGAGAGGCCGGGAAGGCTGCAGTCCTGAGCAGCAGCAGCTGACGGTGGCTGCACGGGGCGCTGCGAGCCAGGCCCCTGGCCAGGATGGAGGGGCCACCCGTGGGAAGGGTCTCGGTGGGGGCACCCTGGAGGCAGGTTTTCTTCCTTTTTTATTTTTTTAAAAGAAATTTTCTTTTCTTTCCTTCTACTTTTTTTGTCACACCTGGTGATGTTCAGGGGTCACACCTGGCTCTGCACCCAGGAACTTCTCCTGGTGGAACTAGGGGGCCACACAGGATGCCGGACTGAAGCCGGGTTGGCCGTGTGAAGGCAAACACCCGACCTGTGCTATTCTCTCTCTGGACCCGAGGCAGGTGTTGTTTTGTACTTTTTTTGGGGGGGAAGGGGTCACACCCGGTGATGCTCAGGGCTGACTCCTGGCTATGCACTCAGGAATCATTCCTGGCGGTGCTCGGGGGTCCATATGGGATGCTGGGAATCGAACCCGGGTCGGCCGCGTGCAAGGCAAACGCCCTACCCGCTGTGCTATCGCTCCAGCCCCATTGTTTTGTAGTTTGGGGGCCACGACTGGCAGTGCTCAGGGCTCATTCCTGGCCCTACGCTGAGCCTCCTGGAAGGGCCTTCCCTCTGCTCTCCACACCACCCCCTCGAGCCCAGGCCCCAGCGGCTGCAGCCCCTGAGACACAGCCTCTCTCTGACTCATCTCTGGGAGCCAGACAGGACAAGGGCCAATTCTCATCAGTCTCAAAAACTAAAGCTTGCAAAGGGGCTGGGTGTAGCGGTGCACAGGGCAGGCAGGGAATGAACGGGTGGGCGGGGCAGCAGAGCGGCCTCTCTCCGTGCTGGGCGCCCCCTGGTGGCTGGATTCTCCAACCAGCTCCGGAACAAGGCTCTGCCCAGAACTCTGAGGCATCTTCAATCGGAGCCCAGACCCCCGGGTCTCTGAGAGGGCAGGGGCTCTGTCAGAGGCTCCGGGCGGGTGCAGTCAACTGACATCTACACACCCGCGGAGAGGCGGAGGTATTTTGCAGGGATGGAGGGAGACGGATGCTCCGTGCTTGCCTCGACAAGCACGCGGGGTGTCGGAGCGTGGAGGCCCTGAGAGAAGCCAGGGGCTTGCTGGGCCTCAGGTTCCTGTTCCTTTTGGCCACACCAGGTGCTGCTCCAGGCTCACTCCCCGCTCTGTGCTGAGGTGATTGGGGGATCATCTGTGGTGCCAGGAAATGAACTGGAGCCATACATGGGCAAGGCAAGCACCTAAACTCCCGCGCTATCTCTCTGGCCCTGAATTTTTTTTCTTTTTTGGGGAGTGGCTTTTTGGGCCACACAAACACCCCACCCACTGTACTATCGCTCTGGCCCTCTGAATGGTTTTGTTTTTTTGGGGTCACACCCTGCAATGCCAGGGTTACTCCTGGCTCTGCACTTAGGAATGACCTCTGGCAGTGCTCAGGGGACTATATGGGATGCTGGGGATTGAACCCAGGTCAGCCACATGCAAACGCCCTACCCGCTGTGCTATCGCTCCTGAATGTTCTTGTAAGCAGGCCTCAGGGTGGGGGCAGGGGTGGGGCTTCCAGGCCTGATTCCGAGTCCCTGGGCCCAGGAGTCCAGGTTCGGAGGCCGCTGCCCGGACACCAAGCCCACACCTGCAGGTGCAGCGCCCGGAGCCCTGGCCACGTGGGGGCCTGCAGAGGAGTCACCCGCCCTAACCCTTTCCCGCTGCCCTTCCGCGTGGGTCCCCTTCTTCTTACGCCCTGGGCCCCCGCCCAGCCTGGTCACCTGGAATGACGATGTCTCCAAGTCCCAGCATGGCGAAATTGTCGGCGTCCAGGCCCTTTTCCAGCAGGTCCTGGGGAAACACCACTGCAGGGAAGGGCAGGGGCAAGAGTCAGCCAGAGCCCCCGCCAGCCCCAGCCCCCACTCTGCAGAGCACAACCAGGGTTTCTGGGTGGGGAGGCGAGCGCGTGCAGCCGGGCTGCAGTTAGAGGGAAGAGCCCAGGGCTGCTGGGGCCACAGCTGAGTTTGCTAACGGGCTGAAGCTCCCGGCGCACGGGCCCCGCCTCGCAACGGGCACCGCCCGGGGCACGCGCCACTCGACACTGATGTCTGACAGGCTCCCGGATCATGGACCCCCACGGGAGAAAGGGGCCACACAGGCACATTCCGCGCTCCAGGCCCTCCCCTGCAAGTCCTGCCGGTGGACGTGTTTGGATACACAGAGATACAGACGGGGAGAAATGTCTCACTCGGGAGGAGCTGTTTCCGTGCAGCCCCGGCAGAGAGCGAGCCACCTGACGGTTAGAGGCCCTGCGGTGGCTGTGAACAGGCCACGTAACGGCTCTGTGCCTCAGGCTGCTCACCTGTCAAGTGGGTACAACAGCTTTCACTCCATCTACTGCGGGGAGGTTCAGCGACTCGCAAGCCGGGGAGCGGTTCGCCCCCTGCCTTCGTTACCAACCCAACCCCAAATGTGGCCGGCCGGGGCAGCCTCCCGGGGAGTGTGGGTGCGTGGCTGGGGGTTGCATGGGGGCAACACTCTTTGGAGGGGCCGTGGCCTTGAGGCCTGCTGGGGAGCCAGAGCGAGACCAGCCACACCTGCCTGCTGCCAGGAGCCTGGGCTCTCCCGGTGCTCCCCGCCCCGGCCCCCGGCCCCTGGCGCTGCCTTTGTCTCTGGGCCTGAGATGAATCAGGCTTCCCTCCCAAGCCTGTTGCGCTTTCCCCAGCCCCCCACAACAGTCTGGGTTTGGCAGGGGGTGGGGGGGGAAAGAACCCTCTGATCAGAGACCAGGAGCTCCCCACTCCCCCACCTTCCGCCTACTGCTGGGACTGTGGCAGGGGAGTGAGTGACATCTAGGCTCTCGCTGACCCTGCGCAAGCACGTGCTCGGAGGGGTGTGTGGGAACCGTCACAGGGGCCAGGCTTCCTGAGACCCGCAACAGCGGCCACAGGAAGACCCAGACGAGCAAGGAGCGGAGCTCCGGGTGACAGTTCCCCGCATGCTGCACTGGATCTACAGGCTGGGGTCTTGGGCAGTGGCCGCGTGGGGGCGAGCTCAGGGGGCGCTCTGAGCAGGGAGGCCGGGCTGGCGCGGGGGGGCACTCACTCACATTTTATCGGTGCCTCAAAGGACTTGGCGACGGTCACCATCACGTTGGTGCCAAACACCTGTGAGAGGGGAGGAGAGATGGGGTGAGGCCGGGCCAGGGTGGGCCCTGGACAGAGCCGAGGCCGAGGCTCAGGCCACCCGGCCTGCTCGTGTGGTGCTGGAGGGCTGGGCTCCGGGTGGGGGGCACGCGGCAAGCCTGAGAACGGCGTGTCTGTCCGGGGCACGGCTCAGTGCTGCCCTCGCCCTGGGCAGCCCCTACCGCCCCAGGACTGCTCCTTCGGGCTCGGCACCTGCCACCCTGCTCGACGTCACCGTCCGTCCCCAGACGGGCCCAGCGGGCCGAGGCGGGGCCGAGACTCACCCAGAACACGTCGTAGACGAAGAGCCCGCCCAGCAGGATGCAGCCTGTGCTGACATTGTTGAGGTGCAGGAGCTCTACCCCGTTGAGGGAGAAGGCCAGGCCGAAGAGGTTGTTGGCGATCCAGTGCTGAGGGAGAGGGCGGTGAGGCCCAGGCCCGCGCCCACCCCGGCCCCCCGCCCGGCCGGCTGGGCCCCCGCTCACCTTCCTCAGCAGGTACCAGACGCCCACGACGCTGCTCAGGGCCAGGCACACCAGGTCCTTGGTGTCGAACTCATAATTGATGATCTCTGGGCAGAGAGGCCAGGTGAGTCCACTCCCCGGGCTGGCCGGGCCGCCCCTCCCACCTGACAGCCCCTGGACGGAGGAGGGCAGGGCTGTGGGCACTGCCAGAGGCCACAGGCTGGGGGGCGCAGGGGTCAGAGAGAAGAGGGGCCTGACCGGGGGCCGGGCTGGGCTCATCGGTATGAGGGAGCCAGAGCGCCCTCCTGACCGGCCACCACCAGCGTGGTGCCCCGGGGGTCCCTGCTTGCTACCCTGGGTGGGGCAGGACAAAGGGTGCTGGCAGAGCAAGAGGAGGAATGGAGAGGGGGCGCCCTGCGGCGCTCCTGGGGGGTCCTGCGGAGGCTCAACCTTGGCACGTGTCGGCCCTCACTGACCACCAGACCTAGGAAACAGGACCTCAAGGACTCGAGTCATCACATGAAGAAGGGCAATGTGCCAGGCACCCCAAGAGGGCAGGACCGTCACAAGCTCAGACTCGACTTGTTCGCTGGGCGAGAGGGACAACACGCGCCACGCAGCAATGGACGGCCTGTCTGATGGGCCCCACTGTGAACAGACGGCGACTGTTCCTCCTCCCCGGAAGGGCACTCACACCCCCGCAGCACCGAGACCCACGCCCTAAGCAGCCCCAGGGCCGGCCGCGCCCGACTCCCAGGGTCTCATTTCCTTCCCGCTGTGCATTCTGCGCTGGGGCTGGACTCAGGGCTGGTGTGTGAGGCAGGAGCCCTGAGGGGCAGCGATGGCCCTAGTTCCGCTTTCCCAAACACCGTGAAACCCGGCTGGGAACGTGGCTCCGTGAGGGGGCCCCGAGGGGGATGGGGGCGGGGCGGGGGGCTTGCCTGGGTGTGAGCCCCAGCACCACACACACCTACACATGAAAAGCCTTCCAGTGGGGCAGCAGTCACACACGAGAACAGGCATGACGGAAACAGCTCAGGATGGCCTCCCCGACCTGGTGGTGCCCAGGGGTGCTTAGAGGAGCCCCCAGCCCCCGGAGCTGTCTCCCTGGCTGGCGTGCAGGCTTCCCCTTCTCATACATGGGGTCCTGACAACATGTCTCCGAGGGTCTACCGTACAGACGAGAGAACCCTCCCAACCAGAGCCGGCCGAGGTCTGGGAAGGGAAAGGTGCTGGCCAGAACCCAGGGTCTAGGGGGGCCTGACCCCGCCATCCCGACCTCTCGGGGAGGTGACAGGGCAGGGGGCAGCACTGACCTTCTTTGTTCTCCCCGGAGCCCTGTGTGAAGAGCAGCTGGTACTGTCGGTTTGGGAAGTTGGCTGGGAAAAACTTATTCATGAAGGGGCTGGAAGGAGAAACAGAGATGTCAGCAGTGTTTGGGGAGAGCGACCACCGCCCCAGGTAGCCCCCACCCCCCTGCCCCCTGCCCCCTGCCCCCTGCAGGCACCACCGCCATGGCTGGGGAATGTTCCTGCTCCACAGGGGAGGAAGCGGAGACCTGCGGAGGGTCAGACAGGGTGTCAGGATCCGAGTGAGCCGCCCCCACTGTTCCACGATCACCCACGACGCACAGAGCCCAGGTGGACGTGCGGTGACACGCACGCGGGTCCCCAGGCGGCCAGGGATCCTGAGGCCTGGTCCCTGCGCCTGGTCCTCTCAGGTCAGATGGCCTGAGCCCAGCTGACACGTTTATGGGGCTGCATGGGACGGGCAGGTGAGTGGGAGCACTGTGGGTGGGAGCACCCTCACGTCCTCCTTCCCACCAGGCCTCTTCGGATCCAGATCCAGAGCGAAGAATTTTCTCTGGTGACTCAGAATACGGCAATGCCCAGGCAGGCGAGGCACCGGCTTTCTCTCAAGGATCACCTTCCCACTGCAGTGCCCGGGGCCTTGGGGCAGCGGGGCTGGGAGTGGCCCAGTCCCGGCCGGGACCCATACACGCGGTGTTTGCTGGGCTGTTCGGCTGGGGTGTCGGCAATGACTGAGGAGGGCGGCAAACCCAGAGGGGCCGCCCCCAGCAGCAGGTAGAGGGAGGTGGCAGGTGTGCATCAGTGAGAGGGCAGCCGAGGCTCCCTTTATGAGGCCCTGGGCCTTGGGAAAAGATGTGGATTCAAGAGAGGACTCTGGGCCTCAATCCTCCACTGGTCCGACAGCCAATCCCACGGAGGGAGGAGGGGCAGGAGTGTGCCTGGCGCGGGGGAGACTCGGTTTCCGCTGGCTGCCCCACACCTGTGGCAGGCGGCCTCCTCCTGGCTCCTGTCAGAACTAAAGGTCACTCCTCCCTGAAACCACATCCTGGCGCCCTTCCCCGCAGGCTGGGGGCGGAGGCCCGGGCAGTGGGGCCACGGTGTGGGTTCTGCTGGCTCTAAAGGTCAGCGAAGGCGAGAGGGAGAGCTCAAAGGGCATGGAAAGATGCTGAGGTTAATCTGGCAGCAAGGACCCTGGCTGGGGCTTGGAGTCTTGGTGCCAGGGGCGAGTGACGGTAGGCACCAGCTGTGGACTCGGTGGCGGCAGCATCTTCCAGAGAGGCCTGAGGTGGGCGGGAGAGGCAAGGGTCCCAGAGCCCCCGCCTGTGGCTCTGAGCTCAGCATTTTTGCCTTGGGGTCACACCTGGGGGTGCTGAGGGGTCACTCCTGGCTCTGCACTCAGGGGACCACAGGGAATGCCGAGATCAAACGTGAGTCGCCTCTGTGCAAGGCAAGCGCCCTCCCCGCCCCAGCCCCTCGGAGACCAGCGGCCAAGGGAGAGCGGCTGACCCAGCCCCTCCGCTGAAGCTGGGAAGAACGTGCGCTGTGGCGACAGACCTAGGCTCCGGTCCTCACTTTGCTCCCACCCGCCATGGCCAGCCCCCGCCCCCAGGGGCACACTCCCTCTGGGCCCCGATTCCCTGTCTCCAACCCTCAGACCACCTGTGGCCTGGAGGAGGGTCTGACTCCAGGTCTGTGCATAGACAGCTCACCAGAATTCTAATAACATGGCACACTTTCTTCTCTCTTTTGTGTTTCTGGGCTACACCCTGCAGTGCTCAGAGCTCTGTGCTCAGGGATCACTCCTAATGATGCCCGGGGGACTGTATCAGCCGACGGGAATCAAACCTGGCTGGCCCTGTGCAAAGGAAGCTGCAACCTGCCAAACAATCTCTCTGGCTGGTAATGAAACATTTTATCATGGCCAGTTCATTGGGGCTCCTGGTTTAGTCTGTGTTGGTCATTTCTAGGGTCAAAATTATAAACTGGCTAAAAGACAATTGCCTCCTGGAAAATAAATGAGGAATCTACAAGGTTTCTTAGTTATTGTACTAAAAGGGGAAAAAAAATGGGAGCTGGAGAGAGAGCACAGTGGGTAAGGCCTTGCATGCCTCTGACTGGGTTCGACCCTGAGCACAGAGCTAGGAGTAAGCACCTAAGCACTGCCCAGTGTGCCCCCTCCCCGTAACAAAACAAAACCCAAAACAACCTCCCCAAAAGACACCACTAAAAAGATAACAGGTTCAAAATCCCCAGAGAATTAAAGAACAAACAAGTCCCTCGGTAAGAGGTGAGACCCGTCGGGCCACAGAGAGGGTGGGGGTCTCGGGGCTCTTGTGGATGCGGGGTAGGTGGGCGAGCGTGGGGGACTCAAGTCACAAGAGGCTCTGCCTGGCAGTGACGGGGCCGACCACATCGGGTGTGGCTCGGGGACTGGACAGGAACCCACCCACTCGGCCAGAACAAAAACCAGGGGGAGGGGCGGCAGGGGAAGACGACAGGCAGCCGTGAAAGGGCTCCGGGTCTGAGTGTGGGTGAGTCCGGTTGCCCGGCAGGCTCCGGCGTGCCGGCTCTGCGCCCCGGGGCCCCGTGGTGGCTTGTCTCTCCCCTTCCCCGCGGGGAGAGGTCTGTGGGAGCCTCCTTTTTTTTTTTTTTTTTGCAGGGGAGGGGGAAACCCTATGGGGTTACACCCACAGTGCTCAGGGGTTACTCCTGAGTGGTGCTTGGGAGGAGGGGACCATAGAGGATGCTGGGGATCGAACCTGGGTTGGTCTTGTGCAGGGCAACGCCCTACCTGCGGTCCTATCACTCTGGCCCTGCCTCCTTCCCGCCCTCTTTTTGGTTTCTGGGACACACCTGGTGGTGCTTGGGGCGGGGGGTGTCCCTGGTGGGGCTCTGAGAGCCACTGCTGGTGTCAGGCCTGGGGCCCTTGAGTCGCCTCCAGGGGTCAGGACGTGGACTGCCTGGTGAGTGCTGGAGCCAGGCTGCTCCTGGGCACCTGCAGGGCGGCCCGGCCTCCGGGGTCCACACTGGCTGCTGCATTGACTGGCAGCAAGTGGGCACGAGGCCATGCTCACCCCGCGTCCGGCCTCTTTCGCGTCATCTCTCTCTCTCTCTCTGCGCGGGTGCTAGTCGCGCCCCTGCCCCTCGGGGAGCTGAGTCTGAGCCGCACGCCAGCTCCAGGAGCAGCCGGAAATGTGCCGGGACACGCCGTGGTCACAAGTGTGGGGCAGGGTGGGGTGGGGACCCAGCTCTGAGGTGGCGAGCGGAGTGAGGGATGCTGGATGCTGATGACCCCGAGGAGCAGGCCTCGGGGGCCGAAGTGGCGGCACCACAGACCCCCAGGCCTAGACCAGGCACCCCCACTGGACTCACACCACTCACACCGGCCCGTGTCAGAGCAGGGTGGCTGGGAGGAGAGCGCAGGCTTTGAGGCCACACAGGCCTGGGTTGGACTCTTAGCTTTGCCATCTCATCAGCTATGTGACCCTGGCTGGTTTCATAACCTCTCTGGGCCACCGTTTTCAAACGTGACACAGGATCAAAAGCGAAAGCCGACCTTGGGAGGTTACCCGGCAGTTGGTGTGAGCACAGTTCACACGACGCGCAAAGCGCCAGGCTCTGGGTCCAGAGCTTTCCTGGTAGGAAGGCACCGTGGGGTCCTCCCACACTCAGGCGAGGCAGCGGAGGGCCACCCGGACCCCCGCTCAGGTGAGGCGGTTCCCCCGGCAGTGGGTGAGGGTGCCTGCGGGTGGCAGTAGCGTCACCAGTCTCAGAGCGGGGGTGACCTCACCCTGCCCTCACCTCAAAGCTCCGCACGCTGGGGACAGCCGCGCCTGGCCACTCTCAGCCCCGCTCCCGAGGAGGGCTGTGGAGGACTGTGGCCCAGAGAGGTTCGGGACCTGGTCCCAGGTCACCGCAGTGTGACACGGGGCACGAGAACCCGGCTGGGCAAGCCGGCAGAGGTCACGCCCCACCCCGGGCCCACGCTGCCCGAGAAGGCGGCTTCTGACCTGATGGTGTGGGACAGGGCCAGGATCCCCAGCACGAAGAAGTACATGGACAGCAAGAGGTTGATGTACTCCTGGGAGAAGATCTGGGGCAGAAACACAAGGAGAAACGAAGTCAGGCCACGAGGAAACCAGCGTGCCCCTTTCTCTTTTTTTTTTTTTTTTTTTGTGGGAGAGTAAGAGGGGGGAGGCAGGGGTCTGGGCCACAACAGGCGGTGCTCAGGAGTGACCCCTGGTGATACCCGGGGCACCGTCTGTGGTGCTTGGCAGACTGGACAAGGGTGGGCCAAAGAGGAGCAGGCCAGGCATCCCCTCAGTGTGGCCCCCCGGCCCCTTTCTGGGCGGGGGGGCTCAGACGGTGTCAGGGGACTCTCGGACAGTCCTGGCTACTGGGGGCGGGTGGGGAAGGAACCCCAAGTGCTCAGGCACCAGCCTGTCTGTGTTCACTGCGTGACGATGGGGGGATTGGGGGGCCCTTTCCGGGTCCGAGTCTCCTGCACCCCGGGAAACACTCTTCTCCGACTCCTTCTCCTTGCTCAGAATCCCGGGAGGGCCAGAGGCCGCCTCAGCTCCGGGCACCCTAAGATACAAGCTCTCTGGGTGCTGTCTCCCCGGTCACGCCCGCAGGTTCTGAGTCCTGCTCCTGGTGGACTAGACTCTCTCACAGTGCTCCTGAGCTCTGAGACGGCAGCACCCCACCCCATCACGCCACGTTTGCTGTGTTATCTTCTGATTGTCACCACCGAGGGTCTCTCACTGGGAGGGACAGGCGTGCTGTGGGGGTGGTGGGGAGGGTATAGGGAGAGCAGGAGGGGAGCTAGGGGCGCCCCCGCCTGCAGGCTCTCCGGGGCGGCCCCGCCCCGCTCACTCTGGTCGTGCGTCCATGCGCCACGCTGCCCTTCGCACAGGCCTTGTCTGAGCCGCCATCCCGTGCCCACCTGCTCTCTTCGGCCCCTCCGTCTCCTCCAGTCTCCGCTCAGACGCTTTCCCAGGCTCTCCCCCTCAGCTGCTACTTCCTTTCTGTTTCTTAATTCATCTGCTGTTTCCTTTTGCTCAGGGGCTACTCCCGGCTCGCTGCTCAGGGATCACTCCGGGCGGGCTCGGGGGACCCTCTGAGATGCTGGGGATCGAAGTCGGGTCAGCTGCCTTCAAGACAAGCGCCCTTCCCACTGTACCGTCACTCCGGTGTTATTTTTTCTGAGTCTCTTCTACGTGCTCACCACCGGGGAAGGCCCAGGGAAGAAGGAGATGAGTCCATGGTCTCACGGGGTTTGAGTGCCAGTGAAAAAGAACATCAAAGGACCTTCACTCACCACAGACCATCTGGGGGTCATGAGGACAGACAGACACGGGGGCAGGGGGAGCAAAGGGGGAGAGCAGTGCCCCAGCCAGCCAGCCAGCCAGGGGAAGCCTGCTGGAAGACAGCTGTGCGGCTGTCAGGGGGTATATCTGAGATGGCAGGAAGGGTGTATGCAAAGGTCCTGAGGTGAGTGAGAGCAGATGATGCAGGAAAGAGAGAGGGCCGGAGACTCTGGGAAGGTGGTAGGGGTTAGAGAGGCATGGGGTGAGACAGGGCAGCTGTGATCTGATGCCTAAAGGACATCTCTGCTGATGTGGGGGAGCAGATGGCCCCCGGGAGGGGTGTGTGTGCCCTGCACCATTTGGCAGCGGCACCATGAATTGGGGGTGTAGGGTTCTGAAGTCAGTGGCCAGAGTCCAGGTCTCCCCTGAGAGTGGAAGTGGTAGGCAGTGCTCAGCAGCTGGCGAGGCTCAGAGAGCAGGGCAGTGCAGGGCGCTGCTGTGTGGGCAGGCCGTGGCGGGCATCGGGGCTCACTCCAGGCGGGCCTTCTGCTTTCCTGGCCTGCAGACTGGCTTTCGCTTCTCCTCTGATCCTGGGACGATCTGCCTGGTGTGAGTCTGCCGAGGTGTGTGTGTGTGTGGGGGGGAGTCTGCCGCGGGGTGTGTGTGTGTTTGGGGGTGTTGGGGCGCCTTCTCGCTGCCTCGGCCCTGGCACCCAGCCTGGCTGGTTGCTGGAACGAATGAGTGAACAGATCTGGAGGCTGCACCAAGGAGCTGGGTGCCCATTTTTCAGGCTCTCGGTCGGGTTCTGCTGATGAGGCAGACGATTTCCTTGGGTGTTACTTCTAAGCCTGGCTGGCGAGCACGGCTGAGGCCCAAGGCTCTCGTTTCTTTGTGCTTTGGCTGTGAGGAAGGCAGAGCTGTGGCCCCGTTGGCGTCTGAGCGGGGAGCACAGATCTTTAGAACATGGGGTTTGGGCATGGCCTTCACCCAAGGCTGCTTCTTTTTCTTATTTTCTTTTAGTATGATGATGACAACGATGATCTATTTTGGCTTTTTTGGGTCACACCTGGTGATGCTCAGGGGTTACTCCTGGCTCTGCACTCAGGAATCACTCCTGGCAGTGCTCAGGGGACCATGTGGGATGCTGAGGATCAAACCCGGGCTGGCTGTATGCAAGGCAAACACCCTCCCCGCTGTACTATCGCTCTGGCCCCTTGATCCTATTTTAATGATTTACTCTAAGTTCTTCCTTTTTTCTTTTTTTTTTGCTTTTTGGGTCACACCCAGCAATGCTTAGGGGTTACTCCTGGCGGTACTCGGGGGACAATATGGGATGTTTGGGATCAAACCCAGATTGGCCGTACCCGCTGTGCTATCGATCTGGCCCCCTTCCCTTTATGTTTCTTTTCTTTTTTTTTTTTCTTTGCTTTTTGGGTCACACCCAGCGATGCTCAGGGGTCATTCCTGGCTCTGCACTCAGGAATTACCCCTGGCGGTGCTCAGGGGACTATATAGGATGCTGGGAATCAAACCCGGGTCGGCCGCGTGCAAGGCAAACGCCCTACCTGCTGTGCTATCACTCCAGCCCCATCCTTTTATGTTTTTTATGCTGTACGATTCAGGTTTTCTTTCACCACATCTGGCAGTTCTCAAGGCAGGGGGGCATGCAGTGTTGGGGATGGAACTGGGGCCAAGCACATGGTTTTGGGGCACATCTGGTGATGCTCAAGGGTGACTCCTGGCTCTGCACTCAGCAGTCACTCCCAGCAGTGCTCGGAGGACCATACTGAGAAGCTGGATTGAACCTGGCTCGGCCGCATACTATTTCTCTGGCCCTAGTTGCCAGAAATTCTTTCGGGAAACCCTGCTGCAAGAAAGACTCTGAAGTCATCAAAATGTGAGAGGGTTCTGAGGAAAAGGTATACCCCGAGCACTTGGCACCGACAGACACAGCACACACCCGGACTTGGGGAGAGCAGGCCCAGGCCCGGCACACAGGGACACCAGCGCCGTGACCAGGAGGCACACAGCGGAGGACACGACTCAACGCGGCGGAGCAGGAGCCTCTGGTGAAGGAAATGCAGCTGGGGGTAGAGGCGGGTTTCAGGGGTGATGCGGGATGGAAAAAAACGAGGAGGATCTGGCGCGGACTGATGATGGAGCGCCATGATTCGCAGGAGAAGATAAACTCAACTATTTACCCAGGAAAAGAGAGGGGGAAAAACCCCAGTGACTACCTAATTCGACATACGCTGGTTTGTTTTGTTTTCGGGGTGACACTTGACGCTTCATAGGATGCTACTCCCAGCTCAGTGCTCAAGGGTGGTTGTTGGCGGTGCCTGGAGGACCACATGGTGCCTAGGGATGGAACCCGAGGCCTCTTGCAAACAAAGGCTGTGCTCAGCCCGCTGAACTCTCTCTTCGGCCTTTAATGCGCTCTTTTCTGTTTTTGGGGCACACCCAGTGATGCTCAGGCTTACTCCTGGCTCTGTGCTCAAGGATTTGTCCTGGCAGGGTGCCGGGGATTGAACCCAGGTGGGCTTCGTGCAGAGTAAGAACTCTGCCCACTATTCCATCACTCTGGCTCTCCTTGATCCACTCTTCAGAGATTTAAAACCAGAACAACCTTTTCTGCTTCAAATGACAGGGGCAGTGGAAGTCGGCCATAGTGCACCTATTTGGAGAAATTTGCTGAAACTTTTTTTTTTCCCTTTTGGGTCACATGCTTACTCCTGGTGCTGCACTCAGAAATTACTCCTGGTGGAGCTCAGGGACCACATGGAATACTGGAGACTGAACTCGGGTTGGCTGCGTGCCAGGCAAACCACGCTCCCTGCTGTACTATTGCTCTGGCCACCTGCTGAAATTGTTACAAAGCGGAGTTCTAATCTAGCACTGAAGGAGCAGATTAAAAAAAAAAAGAAAAAAGTTTAAGGAGATTTTGCAGTGACTTGAGAAGATGCTCAGGATGTTGTCAACATGCAGTGGGAGAAGCAGCCATGACACTGCAAACACCATGTGGCCACAGCGACGGAGAAGCCGCAGGGGCAGGGCGGGAGGACACCCCTCAGCCGGAAGCCCTCGGCTGTCTCTGGCAGGGGGTTTTGGATAACTGCTGCTTTCCCCTTTTCACTTTTCTGCGCTTCCCAGGGTTTCAACACTGAGCCTGCGTAACTTTTACTGGGAAAATAAACCTTGATAAATTACAAAACAAACAAAAAAGGCAATTAGTATGGTAGAGATATGCCGGAGACAAGCTATAAAATCCCATCCCCATACACACGGTACAATGACGCCAAACTGGAATCACAAAACACAAAGCCAAAAGCTACTGGGAGCTAGAAAACAGACTTGGGAGGAATAGCAAGCACCAGGCGGAGGGTGGTGGGGCTGGGGGAGACTTTCTTTTCCTTCTCTTAAAGAAAAAACACTTTTTTTTTTCTTTCAACAAATGAACATGCATTACCCCTGTGACGGGAATAAACAAAATGAAGGTTTTTTTTTTTTTTTTTTTGCTTTTTGGGTCACACCCAGCGATGCTCAGGGGTTACTCCTGGCTTTGCACTCAGGAATTGCTCCTGGCAGTGCTTGGGGGACCATATGGGATGCCGGGGATCGAACCCAGGTCAGCCGCGTGCAAGGCAAACGCCCTACCCGCTGTGCTATCGCTCCGGCCCAAAATGAAGTTATTTTTAAAGCAGAGGGCACAATGCTGGCGAAGGACTTACTTTGAAAAAGAGGTAGAGCCCCAAGAGCGTGCAGCTGGCGATGATGGGGAAGCGGGCGGCGTCCCGGCTGGTGATGGTCTCGGGCATGTCCGAAGCGTTCTGGAGGAGAGAGGGACCTCTGAGTCGCCGCGGGGGCCGTGCACCGGCACGGACCCGAAGCCCCAGACAGCCCAGAACCAGGCCACTCCTGACCCCGTCACGGGCCCTGCGGCTTCCCACGTTTCCCAGCCTCAAGGCTCTTGTGTTCGGTGGCCCGGCATTCTCAGTGTCCACGGAGGAGATGGGCCCGACAGGGTCTGGACGACAGTGACAGGCCACAGGAGAACCAGAACCAGTCGTCTTTCTCCTTTTTTTTGGGGGGGTCACACCCGGCGATGCTCAGGGGTTATTCCTGGCTCAGCACTCAGGAATCAGGGGCCATATGGGATGCTGGGAATCGAACCCAGATCGGCTGCATGCAAGGTAAATGCCCTACCCGCTGGCTACTGCTCCAGCCCCTGAACCAGTCTTCTTAAGGACTAGCAAAGGCCGAGGCCGGGAGCCCTTCCTCCTGTGGGAGGGGTATCTATGAATGGAAACAAACTAAGGAACGGAGAGGGTGAGGGTTGAAACCAGATGGGAGAAGAACCAACTATAAGTACAAGCAACTCTTGGCAAAACTTGACTGAAAAAAAAAATCTGGTAAGAGTAGGGCTGAAACTGTACAGTTCAGCGACTGACTGGTTCCACTAGGCACCTTGGGGGAAAAAAAAAGAAATCAAAATCAACTAGTAAGGCAGGAGAGACAGTACAGTGGGTAAGCACTTTCCTTGCATGTGAACTACCTGGACTCCATCCCTGAGCACACAGCCAGGAGTAAGGCCTGAACACAGGCCGGTGGGGCCCACATTTTCAGCACCACCCCTCTCCGCAAAGGACCCACAAATTTTTAATGGCAGATGCTCTTGTTGACAAGAAAGTAATCAGGGTAAAGAGATGACGGAGGATAAATGTTTATATAATAACTGAATCCTGGGCTGTAGGAGTGTAAGGGGCGCGTGTGAACAGTGTAAAGAGCATACTCTGCACACGGAAGGCCTGGCAGGTCCCTGGTACTGCATGTTCCCCGAGCACCACTCAAATAATCTCAGTACTGGGCCAAGCCAAGAATCCCTGGCATACATATGACTTCCTGAGCATCAAACCAGGAGAGTCTGAGCAACGCCTGGTGCAGGGCCCCCCAAAGCAAAGAGGGCCAGAGAGACAGTGCAGGGGGCCATGCACCGGCACGGACCCGAAGCCCCAGACAGCCCAGAACCAGGCCGCTCCTGGTCTTGCACGTGGCTAACCGGGGTTTGCAGCCTGGAACCCCAGATGGTCCCCCAGCACTCCTGTGAACAGTGATCCCAGATCAGTCAGGAGTAAATCCTGCACACTGCTGGGTACAGCCCCCATACTCAAACCCAAATAAAACAAACAACAAACCAAAAACCAAACCAAACCCCTGTCCTACAAACAAGTAAGTCCAGTGTAGAAAAATTGGGAATTGTGGAGCGATAGTACAGTGGGTTCAGCATTTGCCTGGCACGCGGCTGACTCCAGTTCGATCCCTGGCATCCCACACGGTCCCCCGAGCGTCACCAGTAGTAACTCCTGAGTGCAGTTTCAGGAGTGACCCCTGAGCATCACCAGTGTGACACGAAAAGAAAAGAAAAAATTGGGAGTTGGAATATCCATTAACACAAGAATTAAATCATCAGAGAATGCCGTAAGACTTTCTAATGAAAAACCACCCATGACAGTGCAACTCTGCTCTAAGTACAAAAGGCACAGTCCAAAGCTCTCAGGATGATCTCGGGCGCTCTCCTGGCGCTGTGCGAGTCACAGCCCGCACCAGGACGAGCCCCGTCCCCAGCGGTGACTCCCATGCCACTTTACTGTAAAATGGCCATTCCCATGCTGTAAAATGGCCGGTTCCATTTTACAGCACAGCTAGAAAAGTCCTCGTGCTACCAGATTCCACGTCTCCTCACGCTAACGGGGTGTTCTCACCCCAAGAGCTCCAGGCTCATTCCAGAGCCCAGGCGCCCCGTCACAAGTCTGTGCCATGAAGAAGGCCTTGATGACCCTGGCACGAGGAAGGAGCTGTTCAGCACCAGCGTCTCACCGGTCATTCCAATCAGAGCCACCTTGCCAATGGACAGCACATATTACTACAGGGTCCTTGGCATGGGGGCGTGTGTGTGTGTGTGTGTGTGTGTGGCCATCCTGGCTTGGGGTGGAAGGCTGCAGAAGATGATGAGGGCACAGGAAAGCAAGCTCTGGGGAAGTCGTGGGCAGACGAAGAATCGGGGAACAGGCCCCACCGGTTTGTGACAAATGGGTTCAGCCACTTGGGGGGGGGGTGACCTGCAGGCATCCAGCTGGAAGCTGGACATGGCAGCACCGAGAGAAGAGTCAAGGAAATGGAAGCCGCCAACGGCGCCAACCCTCCGGGAAACCGTTTGCTCTCTCCAGTATGGGAAGTGCAAAGGGAAGGGTGCAGCTTCGAGCAGGGCGGCAGCAGTGCGGGCTTGGTGATACAGGGAGCGGGTGATGCTGTGGCTGCAGGGGCGCCCCCCGCTGCTGACAGGAGAGCGCACCTGGGCAGGATGGATCAGGCATAGCTGCACACATGGTTTGAGCCAACAATTTCATACCTGGGGAGTTTTCTGAAAAGCAAACCAAACACGCCACGGATACAGAGTACAGCTAGGGCTGTCACTGCTCTAGTAACAGCTGGGGGACTGAGACAAACCATTTGTTCTCTGTCTCAGTTTCTTCAACTACCTCTAGCTTTACAGACCTCAGGAAAGGCTAAAGGCGTAATGACCCGGGGGAGGGCCAGGAAGCCTGGGTGTGAATCACGGCAGGGCTGCAGGCAGGCAGTGATACCTGGGAGGCACCATCAGAGGTCAGTGACTGCCTCCGACACACAGGCATGGGCCTGGCAGCACCAAGGGGCAGTGGGGCCACCAGCCTCCCCTTGCTCCCCAGCCCCTGGCTGCTGCCTTAGAGCAGTGTGCACCACAGGGCGCAGGCTAGTGCCTCACCCCCGGGTACCAGCACGAGCACCGGCTGCTTCCTTTGTCGCAGTGGCATGGCACAAAGCCCATGAGACAAGACAGCTCCTGACTCGGAGCTCATTGGCTGGCAGGCAAAGACCCCCTTGAGCACGGGACACCCCAATGGAGGGACGGGATGAGAACTGCAGGCCGGGGCTGAGCGTTCTCAGGCGGACTCCTGGCAGGGGAACCCCAGCACGCCAGCTCCTCAGTCCCAACGCCTGCACTGTCCGGGTCCTGAGTGGGGCACTCCTACGGACTCCTCACCAGCCATGTCAGCGTGTGCAGGAGACGCCCGCCAGCACCAGGTGGCCCTGGGCAGAGATTCCGGGTCCTGTTTGTGGAGCTGCTGTTGGAGCCAGGCTGTCTGCTCCGGGTGGGAGGAAAGCAGGTACCTGACGGACGCGGGGGACACAGCACCTGGGGAAGGCTCCACGGGGCTCTGGCTTCACCCGAGACCAGCAGGAGGCCTTGGTCACACAGTCCTTTCAATTCAGCCCTATTTCCTGGGTGAGAAGAGGCTTAGTACTATCTGATGACGAGCCAAGGCAGGACAGATGCCGCGCCTCCTGCGTGGTGGGTGACGGTGATGAACGGGCCTCAGCTGCAGCCCCAAGTCAGCGGGGAAAGCGGCCAGGCAGGAACTGCAGCCTGGACGGCCTCACCAAGAGCTTGCAGGCTTCTCTCAAGTGCTTCGCAGGATTTGATGCTCACAAAACCCGTGAAGAACAGGCACTTGCATTCCTCTGTATCTCAGGGAACCACAGGGAGCTGAGCACCAAGTCCAGGCCTGCTGCATGCAAAGCTCCGGCTTCCTGCGCGCTCTCTCCGGCCACGTGCCCCACTTCTCCCCAAAGCAGGACCTTGTTTAACAGCTGTTTTATAGACGAGGAGATGGAGGCTCAGAGAGGCGAAGGAACCCGAGCAGGTCACAAAGCCAGGGAGCCAGGACTCGACTGAGGCAATGTGAGTCTAGTGCCCAATCTCCTGGCCACCCTGCCCCAGGTGGCCTCCACCTGGCCTCCAGGGAGCTCTCTGAAGGACAGATGTGACAAGACGCCCAGGAGCCTGTGACCTTTCTGAAGGAGAGACTCCTAAAGGCAACAGAAATTTTGTGGGGCCAGACAGACAGTACGGCGGGTAGGGCACCCGCCTTGCACGTGGCCGACCCTGGCACTGTCAGTGTGGCCCTCCCAAGACACGAACAAAACTTGTGCAGTTAGGAAAATACTACAAGTTAGTTGGATTATAGTTCCAAGCATTTTAGGCTTAACACTGGGCTGTCCTTCCTCCTGCAGCGAGCTGAGGCTAACTGAACTACACTCACTCTAGTGCTCCTGCGGCACTCCCAATCCTCTGTGTTTATCTTTGCCCTCTCCTGTGTGTTCTTCTTCCCCTGTCAGTCATAAATGTCTCCAAACCAGACACGGTATCTTATAAAGTCAAATGCCCCGAGGGCTCTGTGCACCTGCCATATTGACTTCAGCCCTCATATTGACCTTAGTTCCTATACCTAAAAGGAGGGTCCCGCCGAGGGACTTGGATGGAGCCGGGCCAAGTCATAAGCTACCCTGACTTGGACATGGGACAGCCTAAGGGCCATGAAGGAAGAGCACTGTCATGCCACAAACTCCATCATGACCCGAAAAGAAGTAATGAGTAAGGACCCTGCTGGGGTTAGGAAAGACTAACCTGGCCTGAGGACTGTGGTCTGGGAAATGTAGCGAGACGTCCCTGGGAAAAGCCACCCTTTATCATGAGTTCAGAGACCATTTGAGCTTAATCTAGGGTAGAGATGAACTCGGGCTGGAGCGATAGCACAGCGGTTGGGCGTTCGCCTTTCACTCGGCTGCCCCGTGTTCAATTCCTCCGCCCCTCTCGGAGAGCCCGGCAAGCTACCAAGAATATCGAGCCCGTGCGGCAGAGCCTGGCAAGCTACCCACGCGTATTGGATATGCCAAAAACAGTAACAATAAGTCTCTCAATGAGAGACGTTACTGGTGCCTGCTCGAACAAATCGATGAGCAACGGGATGACAGTGTTTTCTAGGGTAGAGATAAATCTCTTACTGTGTTTACACAAAATGACTAGAAATATTATTAAGTAAACGTATTATGATTGCTTAAATGGCTTACCCGTAAAGGAAAAGAGAAAGCAATATACCTCTAGATGGAATTCCGCCCCCAGGTGGATCTTCTGGAAGGAATCTTGAGTACTAAAGCCCCTAGATAAAATTTCATTCTTGAGTGGATCTCTTAGAAGAATCTCCCTTGAAGGATGGGCCTTACAACCTCATTGTTTTTTTTTTTTTTTTTTTTGCTTTTTGGGTCACACCCAGCAATGCACAGGGGTTACTCCTGGTTCTACACTCAGGAATTACCCCTGGCGGTGCTCAGGGGACCATATGGGATGCTGGGATTCGAACCTGGGTCAGCCTGGGTTGGCCGCGTGCAAGGCAAGCGCCCTACCCGCTGTGCTATTGCTCCAGCCCCACAACCTCATTGTTTATGCTAATGTTCACCCACACCTATGTGTAATGGCTGCCCTCCAACCCCCAAGATTTAGAGTAATCCTGATTGATTTAAATAAACTGCCACTGGTTACCAGCCTGTGCACCCATTCCTTCATCCATCAAGCGGTGGATGGTCTCGGCCCTGAATGCACCAGGGACCCCCAGTCCCTGCGGGATGGTGACTCAGACCTAAGTTGTTAGAACTGTCTTCCATTTTGATTCTGAATTTTAAAGCAGATGCTCTTATGCAAATGCAGTCGCTCTCGAAACACAAACATAATGAGAGTGTGGAAAGTGGGGGGCGGGGGCAGAGACAGATACAAACAGAAGAAATAAATTTAGCTTCCAGCGGCAATCTGGGTGTGCGGCGGCAGAGGTGGCGGAGACGCCCAGCTCCAGCCACTGAATCCACGCGAGCATCAGGCTGCGCCCCAGAAGTGATATCGCGTCCATTCTTCTGGTCTGTGGCTCCAGCAGGGCAGCCCACCATTTCCCCTCCCCCCCACCCCTCACTCACTCCCCTCTGCATTATTCTACTTCCTGAGCATTTCCTGACCTGCCCCCGCCCCCAGTCCTTCAACCCACACTCGGGGCAAGTACATAATTAAACTCCGCCCTTGGTGATCACAGACCCAGCCAGCTGCTCTTTCTAGACCAGATTACGTCACACTTCTGCTCATGATAGTCTGGAAAGGGAACTCGAAGAGGCCACTGAGCGGGAATCAAGGTCACCAGAACTGCCTCTGTGGTGGCCCATTTGGTGACGTCCACATCAACCAACTATGCACACAGACCTTGACCCAGAAAATCAATGTTGAGGGATTTTGCTTGGCAAACCCAGACAGGGGCGGGAGATACAGTCCTGTGGGTAGTAGACCTCTTCCATTGCGTGCAGATGACCAGCTGAGCCTCACCAGGAGTGATCTCTGAGGACAGAGCCAGGAGTAAACCTGGAGCACTATAGGGCGGGCAACAAAAAAGTCATAACTACAGTCTTTACAGGACCACAAGCAACATTAAAGACCAAAAACCCACCCCTGATACACAGACAAGGCTGGCACACCCGTGACCCCTGGCATGTCCATCTACTGAGGACAGTTGTGTGTAGCCCTGGGGGTCCCCAGCACTGCCGAGGCCCAAACAAAACACACGTGTCAATACCAACATATGAAATTATACTGTGACCCGTTAACGGCCAAAGACTGGCCCTACCTACAGCACGGGCGGGACTGAAATCAGGAGCCCCACACTGGACACAGACGTCAGAAGCGCCCAGCTAGCGAAGATGCTGGGCTGACCTTCATTTCTGAATGGACAGTGGACATTTGTTGTTTTTTAAAGTTTTTTTGCTTTTTGGTTCACACCCGGCAATGCACAGGGGTTACTCCAGGCTCATGCACTCAGGAATTACTCCTGGCGGTGCTTGGGGGACCATATGGGATGCTGGGAATTGAACCCAGGTCGGCCGCATGCAAGGCAAACGCCTTTCCTGCTGTGCTATCGCTCCAGCACTGAGAGAGTTGACATTTCTTCGAAGTTCCCAGGTGACACGGATGCTGGTAGTCTCAGGGATGTTTTATTTTATTTATTTTTTGGGGTCACACCTAGCAGTGTTCAGGGCTTACTGCTGGTGAGGCTCAGGGGACCCTACAGGGTGCTGGGGACTGAACTTGGGTGGGCTGCATGCAAGGCAGGCACCCACCCCCATACTATGGCTCCCCGGGTTTCTGCTTTAGCGTCACTGCTCCCAACAACTGTAGGGCAGGGGTGGGCCACCGAGCAGTGGTCACAGAACATGACTGCCACCCCAACTATACCGATACTTTGCTACTTTTTGTTTTGGGGCCACCTCTGGCAGATCTTGGGGACCATATGGAGTGCTAGGGACCGGCCTGGGTCAATGGCATGCAGGCAAGCATCCTCCCCGCTGTCCTGTCTGACCAGCCCTTGTACTGACATATTTGATCTCAAAATACATTCGGTGAAAGACGTGTACGAGGGTGTCGACACAGCAAATACAAGTCACTCAGCAAACGTGAGAAAGCACATGCTAAAGGCCTAAAACTCGCTGCTTGTTTGCTTTTCCCTGTGTGCTCAGGGAACTGAACCAGCATCACTGTGTCCAAGGCAAGTGCCTTCCCCACCGTACTATGTCTGACCCTCAGACTCAGTGCGGATGGAAGTCTAACACAGATGGCAGTACTTGGCCCTGGGGAGGAGTATGTGAAATGAGGTAGGTCGTCAATGAACTGTCACAGGAAAATGACCAAGACACACTGAAGGGGGAAACACAGGCAAACAGCTGAGAGGTATGTGTTATCTGATTCCACTGAAAAATGGATATATGTAGGCACATCACTGTCACTGTCATCCAATTGCTCATCGATTTGTTCGAGCGGGCACCAGTAACGTCTCTCATTGAGAGACTCATTGTTACTGTTTCTGGCATATCCAATACGCACGGGTAGCTTGCCAGGCTCTTCTGTGCGGTCTCGATACTCTCGGTAGCTTGCCGGGCTCTCCGAGAGGGGCGGAGGAATTGAACACGGGTCGGCCGCGTGAAAGGCGAACGCCCAACCTCTGTGCTATCGCTCCAGCCCGTGTAGGCACACACTTAACATCAAATAGGCACCCGGGCTACTTCTGGGGTAGTAGTCAATTTTCATTGAGGGAGGGAGGGGGGAGGGGGAGGAGGAAGGGAAGGGAGAGGGAGGGAGTGTATGTCAGTTGTGGGGGTCATACCTGGCAGTGCTCTGTGGGGCCCTGAGCCCGGGCTGTGCGCCTGCCTTGCCTGTAAGCCACCACTCCAGCCACACCCCCAGTGTGGGCCTCGATGAAGGGGAGCCATCAGGCCGCCTTCAGGGGTCTCACCTCAGGGTGGCCCCAGACTCCCAGGGAACCTTCCCGCCAGCACGTCCAAGCCTCAGGACTGGGCTCCCCTCGCACCCCGGACGGTCTCCCGAACACACCTGCCGGCCCCTCGCTTCCTGTGCCACCCCCAGGAGGGAGCGGGATCTCAGCTCCGGCAGCTGGCCACACATCTGTTTCTCCTTGGCGCCAGAGCTCTGTGACAGCCGGGCTTGGCTTTCCCTGCCCCAGTGTCCAGGGAACCCCGCTCAGGGCCTGGCACCAGGCAGGAGCCCTGCCAAGCTGGCCAAAGGATGGGATGCTTTGGCCAGGACTGGCGGGCTCCCTCCTTCGAAGGTCTCTTCGGGAGGGACAGGGTCAGCGTTGCCCTTCCTGGGCTTCCACACTCCAGTGTTCTATCTTCTCTTCCCATGGGCTTTACCCTGCCCTGCCGGCTCTGAAGAGCCCGGCATCAGGAAGGATTCAGTCTGTGGGCACCTCTCAGGGGGCCTTGACGCTGATCGGGTGATCAAAACTCCCTGACCTCCACCAACTTCTCTCTCCTCACCAGATGCAAACATGCCACTCGGTGGGGTTTCAGAGGCACCCAAAGAGGGAGTCCCAGATTAGGACTGGGGGGACCGGGTGCTGCGCCTACTTGCCACAGAGGTCGAGAAGTCATTCTACCCCACCGACCCTCAGGGGCTTCCTTCGAACACTGGCTCTACCTGTCACAGTTAGTTACTTTGAGAATCAGATGGCAAAGGCTTTGTAAACTTTAGGCCAGAGGCTCCCAAACTTATCTGGCTTGCTATACTAAAAAACAAAATAACAACCAAAAAATCCTTGTGTCCCCTCGAAACAGAGAGCAAACAGAGAGTGCCCTATCCTGCCACCCAATACATACACTTTTCATGGCACCCATGACTGCTACTGCCCCCTGGGTCATTCCAGTGCTGCCTCCAGGGGACCAGAGTGGTATGACCACAATTTATTTTGGTGCCACACCCCGCACTGCTCAGGGGTACTCCTGGTGTGGGGACACCATATGGGGTGCCAGGGACAGAATCCAGGTTCTCTGCATACAAGGCAAGGGCCCTATCCACCGTTACCATTATCCCAGCACAGTGGTACAGCCACTTCGGGAACCTCTGTTCTGCTCTCCTGGTTATTGGTGGTACAAAAGCTACTCCGGGTCGGGCTATCTGCAATTCCCTGCAGTTTTCGCCTTAGTTGGGTGGTAGGTGGTACTTACGGAGAAATTTCAGGCTGCCGAGGATCTAAACCTCTTCTTTTTGGGGGGCGTGGGGACGGGGGAGGCAAGCCTACAAGCCTAGCAGTGTTCCAGGTTTATTCTTTTTTTCTTTTTTGGGTCACACCCGGAGATGCTCAGGGTTACTTCTGGCTCTCATGCACTCAGGAATTACTCCTGGTGGTGCTCTGGGGACCATGTGGGATGCTGGGAACTGAACCCTGATCGGCCATGTGCAAGGCAAAAGCCCTACCCACTCTGCTGTCACTCAGCCCCCTCCAGGTTTATTCTTGGCTCTGCGCTCAGGGATCCAGGTACCCTATGGGATGCCAGGAATAGAACTCGGGTCGGCTGGGAACAAGGCAAGCACCCTGCCCATTGTACTATCACTCGGGGCCCTCTGAGCCTCTCTTTAGTCCATGGCCTCTGTGCCAGCCCAGCTGGATGCATCGCCTGCTCTGGCGTTGCCTCGCCCTCGGCTAACCTGCTCTCCTTTGCCCACGACATTGGGCCGACACTGTCCCTCTGCACCAAGCCCGTCTCTAGCACACAGCCTCCCCACCTCTCCGGGAGCCTTCCCTTCTCCCAACCCCCAGAGCACCATCTGCATCACCAGCCCAGAGCTGGTCATTCGCCCCTCAGCCTAACTTGCACGTGCCTGGCGTACGGGTACAACTGTGTACGCGTCCATGCACACGGGCTCTGATCCACTCACCTCTGCGGCTTGCCCTCACCCAGGACCAGCAGCGGAGGCTCAGAACAGTTGGGGCCTGGAAGGCGTTCCCAGAAGAGACTAGGGATTGGGGTGCAGAAGGCACTGAAGGGGGATCACGCAGTCGAGGGGGCCCCTCTGGCCACACTGCCCTTAGTCCTGACCTACTCAGGATCTCTCCTCCACCAAAGGGCTGCCGGAAAGGCAGGGGAGGGAGGTGGAGGCCACTGGCAGCTCTGCTTCGAAGTGGCAAAACAGAAAGACGGTCACCGAGGCCCAGCCCGCCAACTCCCCTTGGCATCTGTGCACGCCCGGGAGCGAGCACTCTGATTTGGGGGAAGGAAGGTGGCAGGCCCCAGCCGTTGCTCGAGTTGGGCAACTCAGCTGTCTGCTTGGCTGCCCTGTGAGCAAAGGCGGCTTCCGCTTAGATTTCGACTTCAGGTCGGGATGGGCAGAAGCAGCTCAGGAAGCTGCGGCTGGCCACACTGCGAGAGGAGAGGGTGCCTGAGCAGCGAAGCCATCTCACAAGACTTTAGGCAGGGCTGAGGACGGAGGAAAAGGCTGAGCTGGAGGAAGTCGGAAGATGCAAAGAGCCAGAATCCCCTAGAGTGCCTGCCGGGGCGAGGTTGAGGAAGACCAAGGATGCTTCTGCCCAGTATGGCCGAGGAGCTGACAGCTGCCCAAGCAGACAGGGCTGGCTTGGTGGGGGGACAGTGTCTGGGGGTATGAGACTCCGAGA